>NC_137865.1:39191529-39221529 GCF_963924005.1 Protomyctophum bolini
TGTGTCGTCGAGCACAGTCCAGGCACTCGTTCACTCACTGTGTTGGATCTTTAATCTTTCACCGCTCCACTCAAAAGTCCATACACCTGCTTACATCCCATGTGCATGCATGCGTGCGTGCGTGTGTGTGTGTGTGCAGTTGTGCACGCACTAACCTCTTGGTATTATAAGCCGTGTCCTGTGGTGTTTCCTCCAATAGAGTCACATACACAAGAACACATGTCAGAATAAACAATACTGTTACAGTATGAGCACGCCTAGAGAGAGAGAGAGAGAAAGAGATAGAGAGAGAGAGAGTTGTGAAGAATGATCAGATGGAGGCAGGTATAGGTGGAGAAGGAGGGGAGGAAGGAAGAGATGGAAACAAACATTAAAACAATGTGTAGATAATATACTGTACGTACAGGTAACAGATATACAACACCGTGCTGTGCAATACGACCACAGTGTTGCAGCTGTGAACTGACCAGCCCTCTACTGTTGGCCACACTGGGGTTACTGTGTCTATTGGGCTGGGACAATAGAGCGTCGCAGTCGCCCCCGACGAGCGGCCACAATCTGGAGGAGTAATATACAGAAATGTTTTACATGTCTTTGCATTATAAAAGGCAGATGCAGGTCAAAGGTTTGTCCTTGGCTTCTAGGGAGTGTGCAATGTGCTGTGCATGCAACGTTTCACACAGATCGGTGCAGTTACAGGTAGAAAAGGTGAAAAGCTGCCTTATGGTGGCGCTATAACAGGGCATTCTGGAGAATGTGGGGAATCCAGGGAGTGTGTGTGCAAAGTTTGGCATTGGCCGGGTAAACGGTGCCGGAGATTAGCTGATAACAGATGGACGGACAGACGAACGGATGGAGTGCAAAACATACTCTCCCCATGCCTTCGGCTGGTGGAGACAAAACAAGGGCAGGGTACAAAACTTTATGTTGTTTTTCTTCTTTCTAATATTTTTTTCCGCCCAAAAGAATTGTGTTTATTGTCATGGTTTTTCACCATCCGAGTTAGCTTTGTCCGAGGCTTAATGGTGTCTTTAAAAAAATACTTTATGAAACATCTATGGGAAAAATTAATAGAAAATTCTCTTCCGGGCCGCTCGTCATCATGAACGGGGGGGGGGGACGGGACGGGGGAGACACGACGACTGCAACACTCTATTACCACCGTGCCAATAACCAACATGTACTTTTAGAATAAAATGTCCTACTGTTTTTTTTATTCTGGCGTTGGGTGTAAAAAAGTTCAAGGACATTTGGACAGCGAAGGGATGTCAGCATTCTTGCTCAGAAAGAGGAACCGATTAACATGCTCTTGCACTGTGACAAGGACCATCCAGAAGACTCTATTGACTTCTTAGACGCTAGTATCTGGCTGGGATACAAGACACTTGAAGACAGGCATCTTTTGTTTTTTTGCCAGATTGCGCAGGAAATAATAGACTTTCCAACACCTTAGTGGGTATTTTTGTTTTTGTTTTGACCTGCCTGTAAAAACTGTTTTGACCAACTTACTGAATCCTGATTCCTGACCTCTATTGTCCTCACCAGAAAATGGAAATCAGCACCATCCAGTGGACTTAAAAGGTAACTGATTGTATGCCATGCAAAATATTGCATGGCAAAATAGTTATCGTTATGTACTAATGTGCTGTATCGAATTGTCTGCCACCCTTAGTGTAGTATGTGTCAAGTAAGTGTGTCTTGCATCATGTGTGTGCCTGTGTTCCAGTGTTTAGACTAGGTCAACAATGGGGAATGATTAGGTTTGTCTCCTCCTGTATCCTCCCTGTTGCACCACCCTCTCAGACCTGTTTGGCAGGAGTCACAAGGGACACACTGCATGCTCTCCTCCCTGACAACCAAACACATGCACAATACACAAACACCAAAACACCCTGCAAAAAAACTCTCAAACACCCCAGAATCTGCCAGATTGCACAGTGCAAGGTGCAAACACAACACACACACTATTTCCCAAGCTACTGCAATCTAGCCAAGCATGGAAGCAGGGCACGGGTAACAAAACTGGAGGTTATATAATAACCGTGGTTATTTGCGATAGATCGCATGTGAGTGAACATCCCAATTGTTCCATTTTACAGAAAAATTTATTCATACACTCCGGCGGCCTGTCACTTTAAGGCCACGGGCTATGTGCGTGATGACACTGCGACTTCCGCTTCTGGCAACCGCAGTTGCCCATGCCCTGACCTGAGGGCGGTTCACACGCTCCAAGGCAACCTGTAGAGGCCACTGAGGGCTCGGTAACGTCCAGGTTGTAATACCTTGCAAAAGTTGAAGGCGGCGACGACCAGTTAGAGCCCAGGATGCGTAGAGTGAGCCCTCAACCACACAGGTGATAGAGTACCTCTGCTGGAGTAAGCCATCTGAATGGCCTCCACAATCCATTGGGACAGCCTAACCTTAATCACTGGCTTCCCCATGGCCCTAGTACCCCATGCCACAAACAACTGACTTCCTTTCCTGAAGGAAACCGTTCTGGCCATGTACATCCGTATGGCACTGCCACTGACTGGGCACAAGGTGTGTAACCTCTCATCCTCAGCTTACACGAAAAGAGGGGGGTCGAAGGACCTCAGGTCCACTGGCACAATAGTGGCAATGGAGTTCTTGGGGACAAATGCTGGGTTAGGTTTAACCGTCACCCTAGTCTTGTCCGGACTTACAGACAAGGCCTGTGAGTCACTGACACGTTTAGCCGTCGTGAAGGCCACCAGCAGGATGACCTTCAAGGACAAGGCTTTCATGGCCAGTTTGCATGTTCTCCCTGTGTCCCCTAGGGTAGGTACCCCCACAAAAAACATACAGTAATCATGGTCTCTAAACTACCTCCCCCTGGCCAGCCGGGGCGCCTGATGGAGGGGAAAGGAACTGGTCGGAATAACGTCTTCCTTCCACGCGCTACGTCCGACTGGGAAAACTCCCCTGTCAGGTGAAAAGAAGCAGCTTGGACTCCTCATGCATAGAAGGAAGCATGAGGTCAGTCCGCTGCCCCCCAGGTTGGCAGAGGAAGTGTAGCGCCCAGGATTCCATTCTTTTTGGATTGTCGTGATATTGGATTTGTTATATGGGATTTGTTTTGTATTGATGCTGTTCTGACTTGCCACTTCAGCTCTAGTAATAGTCAGTGAAATTAATACTATCAAGTCGACCATACCACCCATGACCAAAATTTGCATTTTAAAACAAAATGCCAGACGTCAGAGGGGTAAATAAATAAAACATAGGCTACACATAACTTCGCGTCACCAGGCATTTCCACACGGCGGAAAGCCTGCTTTTCATTGCAAACTGACTAGTGTGATTAGGTCTATGCCAAGCCCACACTAGAATTCTAGAAAGTGGTAGAAAATGCGGATTGTTTTTGTTGAATGCAGAATCGAGTAGTCTAGTATCGCCAGCCGTGCACTCTAACCCTAGGAATAAAAGATGCATACGAAATGAAGTATTACAAGAAGTGTACTATGTAATGGATGTATTGGATTTGGATCGTGTTATTTTGTAACCTCAACTGTACTCCCGAGTATGATGATGATGATGATGATGAAGAATGAAGATTGAGTACCTCAAGAAAATTCTTGAATTCATCAAATGATTTGATGGCCAAGGAGAATCGTTTAGGAGGAGCACTGCACAGGCGCCCTTGGTTACCTTTCTGCTCATTTCGGCCTGGCTCTCGACCAGATCAGACATTGTGCAAAAAAATGGTCCGTTGTATTTTTGTTGATAATGATGCATACCTCATTAGCCTAATAGGCTCTGAGGAGCTGTCCATGGTCCTAGAACTGTCACTCATGCACTCTCACTATGGAGATGCAGGTTTGTTTTTGTTTTCCGTTCGCTGTGGAGATGGCGAGAAATTATATCAAACATCACTGTGTTTTTGTGTTCTGTGTGGATGACAACTTCCTTTATGATTTAACTTTGAAGTAAGCCTACTAATAGGCCTAATAATAAGTGCTTTGCACCTTGACTTGTCTGCTAGTGCTTTCATTGATATAGCCTAATTACATTTTTGGATTGATTTAGTTGCTTGTCGGTCCGACCTGTCGGTGCATCTATGTACAATTTACATAGTGATTTTCAGTGGATCATTCTGTTTGTAGGCTATATGTGACATTATTACAAATTGTATATATTTTTTTAATATAGCTTATCTACAATATCATGGGATGTTTAAGATTAAAGTGCCTCCCCTCTGAAAGATATAGCATTGTCTCACAATTTGACAGGGGAGCGGGGGCATTCGAACAAGTGGCTAAATATGCCTTTTTTTAAGAAACATTTAGGGCTATTTCTTTATTGTTATTAACTATAGTCCTATCCTACTAGACCCCAGGAAATTACATCTGGCCACAGTAGTTTTTTACTGTGTTTTTGAACGAACACCTGGAACCTAGGGGGCTGCCATACTTACTGTGTCATAGGCTCAATCGTCAGTTTGTCACCTACTCCTTCACATTCAATAGACCAATTCAATAGATCTTCGTGCCCAGATGTAATTTTCTTGGGTCTAGTAGAACTATAGAAAATAATAATTTGCGTAAAACTTAAATCGTTAAAATTTAAAAAAGGCAGCAAATGAAAATATATTAACACTCACCTTTTACTTTGGTAAAAGGTGAGTGCTCAGTGGCCTTGTGGTTAGAGTGTCTGCCCTGAGACTGGGAGGTCGGGGTTCACCGGCCGGGTCATACCAAAGACTAAAAATGGGACCCAGTGCATCCCTGCTTGACACTCAGCATCAAGGGTTGGATTGGGGGTAAGTCCCTGCGACATACTAGCGCCATGTCCAGGGGGTGTACTTGTACATCAAGCTGCCTCACGCTACAAAACAGAAAATAGACTGGTGCCCTATGGGCCTCATACTTACTTTTTACTTTCTCTAATCGGAAGCATAACGGAGCATCCTAAAACATGAACCTTGGTTGGAAAAAAAACAAAGTTGAACTTTAAATATGAGAAAGACTATTTCAAAAACAGATCTACAAGCTGGGAGCTTGTAATTTGACTATTTCCTCTACTTGATGTACCAACCGTACCGTGACGATTCAGGTTAACCATCACCAATGACGGGGCCAACGGCCAAGTACAAAATTAAATGGGGCAGCTGCATTCTGGATGGCGGATTATATTTCTGCACGTCAGTTTGTTTAACACTGAGTGGCTACAAAGGTCACAGTAGGAGTGTAGGCTGTGCCATTTTAACAAACTGCAGTCTGCAGTCTTGTTTTAATCCAAAGAAAGAAGACATTCCACAACACTTAAACGTCTGCTTAAGAAAAACATAGTGTACACACACATGCTGGAAAACGACCAGCCTGTGGTTATGCCAAAATAGGCAACCTCGTGCGTTACAGTATAAGATACTAAGCCTAAGGTCACAAATTTCGATATAACAAACCGCACTGCTTCCCTCTACAACAACACAAGTCAAGATTCACAGTGATTCATTCAGCGCCTCGTGGTCACAGGACAAGGTAATCCAAACGCACTGGGATAAAACTAAATAGAAACATAATCATGAGTCATTAGTGCACATTTAGTAGAGTAATATAATCTGCGATTACGTGATAATCCCGTGATGATGATATCGCTACATCAAACAAGACTGATTGATAAAAGCTAAGAACTCAAACCTTTTAGATGGGACAGCACAGCTGTTTCTGTCATTTGCTTATCTTGCTTTTAGTTTTCTTTTTCTTTCTTTGTAAGCATTATTTGTCATTATAGACTAGTACGCACAATGTTAATTTCAGGAATGCCTTGCTGTGTTCACTTTGATGTTAAGAATAAATAAAGGACAGAATTTAATCACAAAAACAGTAATTGTAAAACGTGTAATTGTGAATAACACGAGTATCTTTGTATGAGCACTATAACTACAAGCATGATCTTGCACCAATCCCTGTGTGTTAAGGTCTCATGGCAGGAAATAGCTGAGCATCTGTAGTAGAGTACCTGCCATCACTCTTAAATGTTCTGCTGAGATTTCTGCTGAGCAAGCAGATAGCAGTACCAGCCAGGCAGTCAGCAACACAGACAGACCACATAGATCTGTTAACAACTTGGTATTGGTAACAGATCTAATACCAAGCTAGCTGAATGTGCACAAATAAACATCAGTCCCATTTAGCAATAAACGGGATGGATGGATCATGGATGGATGTATGTACCAATCCAACGGAGTGGTGGGAGGAAGGACAGGGTGGATGATGTGTCACGGTTGGTATCAACTGAATGCCTTTCAACACTGATGTGCGGTAGATTTTATAGAGCCAATACACGTCCAGAAGACCTCCAGAAAACTCACCAGAGTGCCCAGCCAGGCCAAAGGTACCACCGCTGAGCGTTGAACAGAAGTATCTGTAGAGTGTGTCACACTATACCCATCTGCATAAATATCTGTCTATATATATCAACCTATCTATCCACCTGTATAAGCTATTTAATAATAATAATAATAATAATAAATTGCATTTTTATAGTGCTTTTCCAAGTGCTCAAAGCGCTTTACAATGGTTCATTCATTCATACATTGGGAGGTGAAGCGGCGAACAGTCGACGCCAGCGTCCTCACTTCCCACATTCACACAGCAATGGTGGCGAGCTCGCACCGACCGACTCATTGGAGGCAATGTAGGGTTCAGTGTCTTGCCCAAGGACACTTCGACATGTGGACAGGAGGAGCCGGGATTCGAACCGACGACCCAGGGATCATTGGATGACCTGCTCTACCTCCTGAGCCACAGCCACCTGATTTATCCACATCATTCACACCTACTATAGATCCAATAATGGATCAACCATAAATGTGATGTCCCTGTGTGAATCCAAAGGGAAATTTCCATTATATAATTATACCACCCCTTATATTACGGTACCCCGATCTTTCTCACGCTCTTGTAGAATGGAGGAACAGAACCGTTATCTATCTCACATGATTCACAGGCATTTCACATCCCTGACAGCATTACAGAGCCATATCAAATGACAACAACACTGAACCTTAGAATGCAAATGGGAAAATGTAGATTCAGTTATAGCAGCAGTAATACTAACATTCATCATCACCTTTGTTTTAACATTAGCAGTAGCAGTACAAGTAGTAGTAGCAGCAGAAGTAGTAATAGAAGTATTACCAGGCAGCAATAGTAATAAGCAGTAGAGGTAGCAGTAATATGAGTATTAGAAGCAGCAGCAGTCATAGTACAATTAGTAATAGTAAAAGTATTAGTAAAGCAGTAGTTAGTGCCGACTAACTATACTTGCAAGTAGGCCTGTCACAATTATTACATAATCGTCTAATCGCAATTATTTCGTCATAATCGTCATAATTGTTTGCATGTTGAAAGATGTTCATACATTAAAACAAGATGAAATAGTAGATGTACAAGCTTACAACACGTCACTGACACTTTTTAGCTTGTAGATCAGCTATTTATTATTTTTACCTTTTTATTATAAAAAATAATGTAGCCTATGTCAGTCATTTCTTTATATATTTCAGTTATTAGTCATATCTGGCCTGTGCAATTATTATTTGTGTGACAATTAATCGTCAACTTATATTTGTAATCGTGACAGCCCTAACTTGCAACATATGGCTCATTTCATGGTCAACTCACCAGAAAAACGTGTTTGTTCCATCGTCTTCAACTTCAGACTCTGTATTCCTCCTTGACAGACTCTCCCTGGAACTCTGCTTCACCTGCTTGGCTTTGCTGGGCAATCCGTGATCCACAGACCCTGCCCCGGGCTGCACCGACGGATCCACCGAGCCGTTATTGTTATTTTTGCTGTCTGGTTTAGTCATGACTGATCTGTCGGGTGGACTGTCCAGTCTGATGTGTATGTTGAAGTTATCCGTTGGTTATATTCCTGTCATCCGCGTCAGCCCCACCCTAAAGACTGTCAGCATCTATGGGGATTTGGTAGGACGTGGTTAGGAAATACATCTTGTATTATCTAGCCTGTGGTATTTATCTCACTATCAGATCCACGCCAATATAAAGACTTTTACATTTTTAGATTAGATTTTCTGTCAGCATCTGAAATGGGCAACATCATGTATTGCGACGGTTTTCTGGCTACGTACATAAACAGCAAACAAGCTATAATGCCATAATATCAAGTCAGAAGATTTCAGTGACTTTTAAACCACTGTTTCTGTGCAATGCATGGTGGCAAAAGACAAGAATGCGAAATCAGTGTGTCCTGCAAAGGAGACCTTGGTGTATGCATAATGCATATCAGCACCACGGGCTATCTATCTACCGACTGACCTGACAGACTATAAAAAAACGATCGCCGTCCTTAAATGATGAACGTTGTAAAATGATCTAGTCAGAAATGACTTGCTGATGTAACATGCATGTTACGAGACAAGTTATACCTTACCAGATTCATTGGCGATATTATGACTGCAGTCATACGGTGAGTTCACGCGGCCCGGGGGACACTGTCTGCTACATTTGTCATATAGCTTAATATCATCTATATTATCAGAATTTAAAAATAAATAAATTAACAAGGTCGGTTAAAGGGGTGACTTTATGGCAGGAACAGATTAACCCTCCGCACTAAACACACTAGATCACATGGGCGTAAACAGGTTACCGTCCGTAAACACATTATTTCCGGATGGATTATCACAACAAGAGTCGTTGAGCTATCGGTGCAGCGTTTAAACCTTTATTTTGAACGTGTATTCGGAACTCGCCCTAGCGTTCGTTTCGGCTGGATTGAGGTAACTTAACGCGTCTGTCTGGCCGTGATGTTAGCTTGTCTCTCCCGTCCAATGTGATATCATCATCATCACATTGTTGTCAACTTGTCCGGCGTTCGTTAATAATTCATATTCGTGACAGTCAAACTTTTTAACAGTAACATTGCGCAGTGATCACCTCTCTCTGGAACCTTCCGAATACATTCATCTTTTGACCACGTTTGTCCTTGAAGTTGCTCAAATCTGTGAATGTCACAACAAAACTCTTAGCTCCAAGCTGTAACTATTTGAGTGTCGTCACTTCCGTTGGCTGTTATTTGAACGTGACTGCAGTTTTATTTATTTGTTTTTAATTGCGAATCATTCCTGGGAAAACAAACAACAATAGCATTATTATTATTATTATTATTATGTTTTTTATCGTTTTAAATCCTCACCAGAGGCAGGGAGTATAGCAGTATAATTATTGAATTATCAGTTTGCAGGAAAGAATCACACCCATGTGAAGTAAGTGGTGCAACTCCGTGTGGGTGCCCCCGGGGGTCCATGGAACCCCCAGGCCCACAGGAATGCACCCAGGGGGGTGGGCCGGTTCCGGCGAGCCGCCCCACGTCCGAAATGGTTAAGAAATTACAGTTACCGTGTGGGGTTTCCAATCCCAGGGTGTCCCTCCCTCTACTGTACTGTACTGTACTGTACTGTACTGTCACACCCAAAATCGTCAGTTACTGTGTGTGTGTGTGTGTGTGTGTGTGTGTGTGTGTGTGTGTGTGTGTGTGTGTGTGTGTGTGTGTGTGTGTGTGTGTGTGAGGCTGCGCAACAGCAGTGACACTGTGAAAACCAACCAAACGCTATTTTCGAGCTCAGACAGACCGACCCAGCCAGCCAGCCAGGGACAGACCCAGCCAGAGACACACAGAGACACCACTTAAAAAGCACAGGAAAGTACAGTTCAATACAAGGTCTGCGAAGAGGATTTAAACCCCAAAAAGTTAGTTCAAGTTAGTGCAAAGGTTTCTGTCTGTCAGGCTAACAAATCTTTACTTTTGTAGAGTGGTCTGTGAACTTACCAGAGTTCCTCCTGATCCAGTGAACTAACCCAAATCTGTCTACATTGTCTACAAAGACCTGCACACACAGCAAGTTTCCATTCCCTATCTGTGAATAGCCTCATCAGAAGCTATTTAAAGCTTTTCTCTGAATGAGCTCTCTGAACTGATTGGGTAATTCTAACCCAACCCAACTGAAGAAGACCTCCTAGGTCGAAACGTTGGATAATAAATATATACAGCATCATGGCTACGTATGTGCAGCCTTTTTCTCAATCTTACGTAATTCTAACCTTTGCCTGATCTGGGCTGATTTGCTTCAAGTTCATCAGGGTCCTTGTCTGGTACAACGCACCTGGAAAGCCCCTGCAGCTCAGGATAAGGAGTGGGCTATTGAAAGTGATGTGTTAAGAATTATATTTTTTAGTATGTATGGAATATCAAAAAGCTGTTTGACATCTCCTTGTCAATCCCAGAGATCATGTAGGGCAGGCTACCTAATTTGGTGAAGATGGGTAATAAAAAGAAGAAAATAATAAGAGAAAATACTTAAGATTTAAGTGAAATCACTTTTGGCTCTAAATTCTTTAGATATTTGTGATGACAACTTTAAACTGTGCTGTGCAAACTGTTTTTTGTGTCCATATTTGCCCCAAAAATAGTTCCATGTGATAGAGGGGTCAAAGTTGAACGAAAGTTGCGCTAATATTGTAGAAATAGGTCAACAATACAAATTACGTATTTCTATATAGATATATATTTTATATATTGTTTTTATTGTTTTGTTGTGTTTTGAATGTTCTTTGGTTGTCTTGATTTGGAGTTTGTGTTTTGTTGTGTGTGTTTTAGTTTTTTGTATTTGTCACTCTGTTTTTATTTCTCAATTTACTTCTATATTTGTAAAAAACGAAAAATGAATAAACAGAACATTACAAATTACGCCTGTTGAGAACTTTAGTTTTGGCCGGTACAGTACGGTACAGTCGCAATAATAATAATAATAATAATAATAATAACATTTATACCGGTAAATAGAGTACCATCTCACATTTGACCTTTTCCACTGCACTGCGATCAGACACTGGGACCCCTCAGACATGTGCACGCACACACACACACACACACACACGTACACACACACACACACACACACACACACACACACACACACACACACACACACACACACACACACACACACACACACACACACACACACACACACACTCACACTCACACACAAAAACTAAACGAGGCCACTTTTATCTCTCTTTGCTGTGTGATGTGTGGCAGTGAGTTGGAATTCCGGGTAAAGGTCATGTAGGCCTACCCACAATGCTGCTGGATAGACAAAACTACAACTATGTGGTTTACGTATTAATCTAGTTTGAAGACAAGCTGACCTGTACTGCTGGCTGGCACCAATGACATACTGTCTGTAGGAGGTACCTGATGTATTGACATCGAAACGTGTTGTGAGCTTTCGCTATCTTCAGCGAAAGCTTTACCCATAACAGAAAACAGAAAAGATACTAATATAGGGCCCTGAGGGACTCTGCTCACGGATTTAAGTGGTTAGTTGTTGGCCTGATCCCTGAGAAACTCATAAACTTGGTGCACAGTGGCGTCGCTAAGTGTACATGCAATATGCATAATGCGTAGGGCAACACGTCGCCAAGGGCAACACAATGAGCAAGGCACCAAGCCCCCTTTTTCTTTTTTTCACGTGTTCCTCCTGCAACGCTACTTGCGTGCCTCCACCACAGTAGATCTGCTCTGACACAGCTGTAGTTGCCCCTCCCTCTCTCTCCCGTCTCCACCGGTATGGTAGTAGCAGAGTCACGTGTATACTGTCAACATTATTTAGTTTTGAAACAAAAGCGCATTCCGCTGGTTACAAGGGAAAGGCTCCAGCATGATGCATCACTTGAAAAAGTTGCAAAGTTGCAGGTATTATATGTTGATGTGATTATTTTACCAACATTAGGACAAGTGGCTTAAGTAGAAACGCAGAATATAAGGTTAATTTAGGAAAATCAATGGCCCTACCCCTAAACGTTCCTGAAGAAATTGATCTGGAGTTATCTTCCTCACCCTTTCAGGTGACAGGTTTTAAATACTTGGGGATCAATATTACCTCTAATCTGAAAGAACTGATTGACTCAAATTACACACCCCTGGTTTCTATCCGTATGAACATTTTACCTCGTTTAAACTATCTGTTCCAAAATCTTCCCTGCTACTTACCACACACAGAGGCAATGTTGTGTCACCCAAGAACATTAGACTCCTTACTGTTTACTCACAATGTAGATAACATACAAGATCTTGTTGACTACTACACTCCCTATAATACACTTATGGTTTGGAAGGATGTGAGGAAATACTTGAAGATTCCCAAATTCATGTCAATCGTTTCAACAACTAAAAGAATAATTTAATTTAACTTACAAATAGGGACTTCTTCAAGTATCTCCAAATCAGACACTTTTTGGAAAGCCAGAGGAGAGAGGGGAAACTACATTTGAATACTTTAAACGGTTCCAATAAATATTGATGCCAATACTTTTGTATTGAATTCCGGACTTTTACTTGTAACCAGTGTTGTTTTCGTCGACTAAAACTAAGACAAGAAATGTTCGTCAACTGCCTTTTTCCACTGATGAAAACTAAATGGAAACTAAATGAAAACTAAGCTATGATGACTAAAACTAAGACTAAATAGGCTATGCTGACAATTTTGTCAACAAATAAAAACAAGACTAAAATGTTAGGAAGGGACTAGTGGACAAGAGATCCAGTAGAAGTCATTTTACACTTGGTTGCATGCTGAAAATAGCAGATCTACAAGCTCACGTCACAACGCACAGTGCGACGCGTTGTGAGCTTGTATATCTGCTATTTCCAGCAAGTGTAAAAACAGTAATTACGGCAGCATCAAGGCCGTGGTTAATGTAGCCACTATGTTTTGTAATAACAATCACAATCTATAAAGTAATTAGTAACTCAAGTTTTGAAATAATTGTAGTAGAGATTGGATCTGAGATGTAGCAGTAGAAGTAAAAGCATTGGAAATTAGAAATACTCAAGTAAAGTACAAATACCTCAAACTTGCACTTAAGTACAGTACTTAAGTAAATGTAGGCTACTAATTACTTTCCACTACTGATAATTATACAGCAGGGAGAACATCAGATGCTCATGTCAACGTCATACAGAGTTTATGGATGAAACATATTACTGCCATGTCAATACAGTTAGTCCATTTATCACTCATTTCATGTTTGTTGGATCTGGTGCCTCACATGTCCTCGGGGTTAAACTACACTGTATAAAATCAGCATGAAAAAGATAGATTTTTCCATCTATTATAAGTGACAAAAAGTTTTAATGACCATTTCAAAAGAGCTGTGCACATTTTTGACACACAAAATGCCTCCTCCTCTCATCAAGGTGTGCAGGCATCTTCAACTGCTGATCCTGATGTATATTTTATTTTTTCTCCTATAATGGCCGATGTTCTCCTTGCATTGTATTCGCTGGACTCAACAAAGTCTCCTGGTCCCGGCGGCCTTGACCCTTATGTTTTGAGACTAGCTGCAGCAGTTATTGCTAAACCTATAACTGACATTTTCAATCTTTCGCTAATTTCTCAAAGCCTACCCGTTGTATATATCATCCCATCCCAGAGGATTTTGATAATTGGGCAAACCCTGAAAATATCATGGCCAGTGCCCAGTTCTGAGTCTGGCTTACAGTTATAGCATTCTAGCCAAACTCAGCATCCAGAGTTGGGAGTCAAATCTGTTTCAGTTGTGCTAAAAAGAACCTGATAAAAGAAAACAGTCCGTAAAATAGGCGTATACGGTATTAAGCAGCTTGCTCATGGACACTTCGGCACATAGATTGGGTGAGCCAATGGGTCGAATGACTGCTGACCTTCTGATTCCCAGATCAACTGACTACCCACTCAGCTACAGCCGCCCCCACTGACTGACTCTCTATGAATGTGCATCACACAATTACATTAGTCACAGACAGTTATTGGGAGTGGAGACAGACAAAGGTTGTCTAAGTACACTTTGAAAAGGCAGCAAGCGATGTAAAAATGCCAGTGGGGCCGTGGCCCAGGGGCCCTTGGCTCTCAGGCCCCTTTTCCACCGGTTCAGTTCTTATTGGTTCTTAGTCCATGAGCCAGAGCTCCAAAATGTAAACGTTAATTATGAATTGAGTGGGCAAAACCATACCTATATTAGATTGTTATCACCATTAAACTTCCCCAATTGAGTACTTACACGAAGACAATGATTTATTGTATTACAAATTTTACATTATTAAATATGCAAATGAGACATTATGTAGGAAAATATGCAAAATAATCAAAAAATTGAAAAAGCTACTACTGTGGAAGGGTTATCATGTATTAATTTACTTGTATTGACCCTATAAACAATTTAATACAGGGTATAGTTTGCCCACCAATTTTTGGAGCTCTGGCTCATGGACTAAAAACCAAAAAGAACTGAACCGGTTCCCATTGGGAACCAACCGGTGGAAAAGGGGTCTCAGTGGCCCTTCGAGGAAATTGGACAGCACGGTACTGGGTTTGACGTCCTGAAAAGGGCTCCTGGGGCCCTTCATTGGCCATTGATTTTGTTAAATTGAGGTAAATATTTTGATAAAAACACGAAATTGTTGTGCGCACGCCTGCTATGGGGGGCCCTGCAAAACTTACCGGCCCAGGGGCCCTGGTGGGGGTTAATCCGTCCTTGCTGTAATCTAAAAGACTTAGAGATCACCGTCGTTAAACCTAAAAGAGAGTTCTACTGGGGGTAACACAACCACCCTAAAGACTAATCATTGTGTATATTCCTGCACTATACCTGCATCGAGTTATCTTGGTACACAGAAGTTGATCTATTGAAGATTCTGACCTTCAAAGTACATCATTTTTGTTTTGATTGTATTGCTGTATTGCTGTTTTGTTCTTTCTGCTTTGGCAATGTAAACGTATGTTTTCTCATGCCAATAAAGCCCTTTGAATTGAATTGAATTTAATTGGGTCATGGTTGACAGACAAGAGAACCTGCCGGATTCAAACAATCCTATGATGATCCTACTATGATCTCTGTTCCCAAAAGGCTGAGGATGACAGGTCTTAACTACAGACTAAATCAAGCAACCCTCATATGACCCAGACAAGTCCCCCTAACATCTGGATTAATGAAGTCCTTTGTCTCACCCCAAGAAAGACCATCACTGCCCCCTTCTGGATGCCCTGCAGACGTAAGTTTCACTACATATGTCACGTTGTGAGCTTGTAGATCTGCTACTCTCAGCCTGCAACGGCATTATACGACGACATTATGGAGAATGGACGTGGTGGCATTTCACTGGATATTGTTGTGCAATGGCAGTTATTGCGAACACGCAGCTGTGTCACACACAAAACACACACACACACACACACACACACACACACACACACACACACACAACACACACACACACACACAAGAAAACGTACAAAAAAAAAGTCTGTGTATATGTGTGTGTGTGTGTGTGTGTGTGTGTGTGTGTGTGTGTGTGTGTGTGTGTGTGTGTGTGTGTGTGTGTGTGTGTGCGTGTGTGTGTGTGTGTGTGTGTGTGTCAGACTGCCACAACAGCTGCGTTCGCTTCCCACGTTCACACGTCTTACTTACTTGAACTGCAATTATAACTGTGGAGGTATCTCATTGGCACAGTGTGGGTGGGTGGGTGGCGCAGGCACCAATGAAGAATCCCTACAAGTCTCTCACACCATTTACTCAAGTACTGTACTTACATACTTACGAACATTCATCAGATGTGTACTCAATTCCAAGTGAAATAATACATGTACAGTATTTACCGGTGTTCATCCAAGCGCATTTTGGAATGTATATGCTATTACTCTTTGTGCACACTTTCAGCAATGTGCAATAATTAATCTTAATTATTATTTATCATCCTACAACCTACTATACCAGCCCTTCATGTACATTGCATATTGAATTTTTGATTATTTTGAGTAAATAGCTGTAAAATTCCTTGTATTTGTAGACATACCTGGCAATAAAAAGTTGCCAGGTCTCTTTCACAGATTGACACATTGACAGCTCATCACACTGCCTCTCCTGCCTCTGTTATACAACGAATATGCTCCCAGCCTCCCACACTGCCTTCTTCCCTGCATTCTTACCGCCTCTCTCTCATACACTGCTTCTCTTTCATCTTTCTATACCCTCTCAATTCTCAATGGAGAATGATGGACTGACTGCCTCCTCTCCTTTAATGAAGAAAATATAACTCTGTTATCATGCCATTCCATCTGGGACGACAGGCCAAACAGAGGTTAAAATAATGAGTTTACTTTAGAATAGATAGTACCTGGGGTGCTTTTGGTGTGTTATCCCCCAAGGTCTGAAGGTCTGAACACTGAATGGGTTTATTGGAGACCTGGGGCATTATTTCAGCATGCAGAGCCAAATTAATGTGTCTACAAACTAACGGCGGTAATTATAAAGGAAAAGGAATGCCCAAACACAATTAAAGTAATTTATGAAAAAAGGACTTGCTAAAGCTAATTAAAACTAGAAATGCACTCTGTCGAGGTGCCAACTTGTACTGCCGACCTCTACGAACTTATGATCATCCCCTCTATAAAATATATATACCTACATTGAAGTGTACCTTAGTTACGTAACATCACCGTCAACAGCCAATAAGGGACCACCGTTCTTACCGACATACTGTACATACCTTTTACCCACCCAACATCGAAACATATCTTAATTACGTCACCATCAACAGCCAATTATAACCATGCATTCCACTTTTGATCCAGCCGACCACAGTACTTGTGTGCTCTGCTTGCGCAAGTAATAAGACAATGATTAGCCTAAGGTGCTTGGGCAGGTCATTCCAGACACAAAGAGCCCCGGCAGCAAAGGAACGGGCAGCCTTTGTCGTCAGCCTGGACTCAGGAACAACCAGCGGGTTCCCGCCCGAAGACCTCAGGCTGCACAAAGCTCAAAAATGTAATTAGGGCCTTAACGTGGGCCAGGTCATAAAGTGCCTTAAAAGTAATCAACTAAATCTTAAAATGAACCCTAAAACACACAGGCAACAAGTATAGGGAAGTTTAAATAATTGTACACAACACACATTTTTACTTTTTAACGTTAACGTAAGTAACTTAAAGGTAGTGTAAGTGATTTTCTTTGGTTAAAATAAGTGTTACATGTTGTGATACTACTCATTGCTATATCATTTTTTTTGTTTTAACCAAAAAATATCACTTACACTACCTTAATTTCAGTTTTAGTTAAAAGTCTAACATTATTGTTCTGTGCAACTGCAACTATTAATTAACTATTAATTGTTCTAGCTTAAGACAAATGTTCTTTAGCAAAAGACTTAAGTAATCAGTGTCTAATGATGATCATTATGAAATAGCTTGACTTTCATCTTTGCAGGACAAAGTAAGGTGCTGTGAATAGAGGGCCACCCCCGCCCCCCAACCACACAAGGACATCCTGTGGTGTGACCTTCTCTCTGACATCAAAGGGCAGGTAATGAGGTGGCCACACCTTGGATTATCACCTCTGACCTCAGGTTTCGCAGAAAACAAAACGTTAAAAGAAGAACGAACTAAATGATGACAACAGAGGAGGGAAAATAAAGTGTGTCGAAGTGCAGAAGGGCAACCTGATGAGCTGCTATGAGAACGGCATGGTGCTACAGAGGGTGTTGCAGTTAGAGGTGGAGAGGTGAGCTTCCCTCCCTCCAGGATATAATAGAAGTGATGCTTATAGCCATGGGTAGGCAGAACATCAATAACACTCACCACAGCACCAGCCACAATTAGTATGTTCATGTTCACGCCACTGCTGGTAGGCATAGGCCTGCATGCTAAACTAAACTTTTCCAAACCCCCGAATAGCCTTGATCTCTTGACAGAATTAGCTTTTAAAAAACTATATCTGATCTGTAACTAAAAATACATTGCATGGATGCACCTGGGACGTATCCTCAGTGATGTATCCTGAGTTCAATGGGGTTTCGGGTCTTTCAACATCATACCCCTCAGTCACAGGCGACCCAGCCGGGGTTGATCAAATCCCGACATGCGTCCCAGTAGCTACCCTCGATCAGTCCATCAGTTGCTCCGGAACTACTCTGTCGGGACTGGGAGAACCAAATTCTGGCGCGTGGAAGGACTAGGCTCTGTGGATTGACTCCTGTCTGGGCACTTCCTACGTCTCACCAGGTCCACTCCTGCTCTCACCAGGCCCAGGACCTGTGTGTTGCACCAGACTCCCAGCACCAGGCACTTCATTCAGGAGTGGTGGATTATAATAGCCCTCCTAAAGGCCTCACCAAAGTTTGTTGGGCTTCCTCCTCACGGAGGACACAGGCTGGGGCGCTAACCCATACTGCTCACCCGGGTGCCGTCTACATTCCGGCTATCACCCGTCTATAAATAATATAAATTAAACTTTTGAAAATACCATATACACTTACAATACTTGCAAGAGACTGTGACATACATGCCTCAACTTTTATATATTTTTTAGGATGAATGTATATTTGATATAGGCCTAGTTGTCCTGTGACTTTTTCCTCTGTATTTTGCTATTCTTATAACCATATTTTATAAATCAGATTTATTCCTAGAATAATTTCACCCAGTTTTAAATTACACCTGTTAATTCCACAACTGTGAATTTAGTTTATGATCTTTTTTTACATATCTTACATAACATGTGTGGTTATCGTTAAAAGTTTGATCATTTGTGGAGATTATCTAGTTGAACTAAACGTGTTAATATCACAACAATTTTCTTGATTTATCCAAAACAATGCGAAAATCTGTGATGGGAGTTCATGGCAGAGATCAATTCTGGGTCTGTCTATAAAACAAGATTATAGACTATATAGAGATTATAAATAACACACATACGCATGCACACATGTACACTACACACACATGTATTGTACACACACACACACACACACACGCGCACGTGTGCACACACACACACACACACACACACACACACACACACACACACACATACACACACACACACACACACACACACACACAGATTAAACAGGTTAAACAGGCTATGTTACTGTACTGTATTGATTTATCCAAAACAATGCGAAAATCTGTGATGGGAGTTCATGGCAGAGATCAATTCTGGGTCTGTCTATAAAACAAGATTATAGACTATAGAGATTATAAATAACGCACATACGCATGCACACATGTACACTACACACACATGTACACACACATGCATGCGCACGCACGCATGCACGCGCACACACACACACACACACACACACACACACACACACACACACACACACACACACACACACACACACACACACACAGATTAAACAGGTTAAACAGGCTATGTTACTGTACTGTATTGATTTATCCAAAACAATTCGAAAATCTGTGATGGGAGTTCATGGCAGGGATCAATTCTGGGTCTGTCTCTCACACACACACACACACACACACACACACACACACACACACACACACACACACACACACACACACACACACACACACACACACAGGTTAAACAGGCTATGTTACTGTACTGTAACTTTAGTTTCCCTGGCCTGTAGTAAGAAATCCTTGAAGGTTAAACTATTTAAGAAATCACAACTGTCTTAATTACTCGTTCAACTGGCCAAGCAAGAAAATCAGAACAGGATTTTTGTTATGCTTTATGTAAAGGGTGCGGTCAGTCTACTCCACGCCTAGTCCTCACGAAACTAGGCGTGGAGAAATCTGAGGGAGGCGGTATAGTCACTAGACTCACTACGGCAGGGCTGCCCACACATTTTGGACTTGAGAGCTACTTTTAGAATAGAATTACCCTATTGTCGCACTTCCAAACATCAATCTTTCATCAAATTTAGAGGCCCTCATCTATGGAATTCCCTAGATGTTTCACTTAAATCCTCATTATCCTTGCCAATATTCAAAAAACATCTAAAGAAATATCTTATTTCTTCCTCTCTGAAGATTACATGTTTTACTTTGATGTGTTACATTTTCTTTTGTGTGTTTGTTGTTGTATTGTTTATTTCCCTTTTTTGTGCAGTCTGTGTTTTTATTTCTTTATTGCACAACTTTGCCAACTTGTAGACTTTTGTATTGTTCTTAATGAACTTTTAATCTGTTTAAACCAATGACCTCTTGCATACAGGAAAGGATTCCAAATAAGCCAGCTGGCTTCTTCCCTTCCCTTCCTTGAATCGTATTTTTGTTCTTTGATATGTTATTGTCCATTTTTTGTATTACGTGCTAAATAAATAAACCTAAACCTAAACTTGCTAAATGACCAGCTCAACAAGATCTACCCACTGAAAAAAATATTATACCATTGCTGAACATAGTTTAATATGTAGGCTACCTGAGAGGGCTTTGGAATAGCGGAGTTACCGTTACCCCTCTATTTCCCATTCCAAGTGCATTTGTCTTAAGGCATAAATGGAATAGGCGTCTTTTGATGTAAATCTTTATTTTTTTACATTTAAATTAAATATTATTTTAGGAGCGTGTGATCTACCTGCACAGCCTTTGTGTGTGTGTGTGTGTGTGGGGACTGTGGACAGACATGTTTGAGGAGTAACATCTAAGCTCTGACCATGTCCACCTGTCCTAACAAGACCAACAGGTCAAACCATTAGGATAACTTTCTCTACTGATGTAATCAATCTGAAAGTATTTACCATATTATGAACCCTAGCATATTCTGGGTGGGAATCAGGTTTATTTCTCACATCACAGGTTTATATAAATAACTATGTGAAATGATATATTTATATATTACTTTTACAATAGTTTACAGTATGAATCAGTGTTATAGCTTTACATGTGTATTGTGTAATGTGTTGTCCACCTCTGATCCATAGCTCTAATGCGTTGCATTTGGATCAGAGCTAGTTGTCCACAAGAGGTCACTAACGCACCACAGTAGTGACTACCTGGTAAAAGCGTGTCTCCATCTATGGTCTCCATTCAGTCAAGAGAGGATCTGATCAAATGATTCAAGGTTCAGGTCACACAGAGTGACAGAGATGTTCCACGGAGTGGATTTTATAATTTTTACTTAATCACATGGTGCGTGGTCGTGGATCTCCCTCAACTAACTGCCCTTGAGCAAGGCATTTAACCCGTGGAGAAGAATGCAGCATGGAGGGTCGTGAAACTTGCCTCGTATCTGCCTGCAGCCTCCCCGGTGTCAAAATATCTGTACGATTATCTATGCGACTCTTTCACCACTAAGTGGTGCTGCTACAGCCCATATCCACGGGCACAGTCTCCATCTTCATTTCCCTTAGTCATTTTCCCGTAACATGTTAAGACATGTTATTGTCTTACTCTTAACATGTTAAGACATATTATTGTCTTACTCTTAACACTAGGCTATATGTATTGTGCGTGGGTAATAATATTATTTTAAACATTTACATCTGTCCTAGAGCTGCCTATCATTCGAATGTATAGTCCTGATGCAAATGCAGTCTGCCTTATAAGGCTATTACATTATTTGACCTCCTCAGGGATTAATAGATTTTACTCTACTTTAAACTATTTTAATTGTGATTCTATGCAAAATGATAAAATATAAGCATAAGCGATTCAAACTGTTTAGGAAGAAAAGTGACCCATTACTATAGCCCTAAAGCATGCAGTCTAATGTAATTTATCCCATTGAACTTGCTTTAGTGTTGGGCAGCTTTGCGCGCATCAGACTCCTCCTTGCAACTTGGTGAGGGTCAGGTCCGAAAAAGACAAACAAATTATGGTTTTATTTTCACTGTAATGCAATGTATAATTACCTTGATGTGAACGTACTGTAAGTAGGCTAATTAAGTAGGCTTAATTAACTAAGTAAATTTTATTTGTAGAGAGGCTGAGAGCACCCTTCACAGAATAAAATCCTTATTAATGTTGAATTCCAATCCAAATCAAAATAACTAAGAGGTATGCAAGCAAAAGTGGAACAAAACAATCAACAACAACAAAGTATGTAGGCTACAATTAAATATAAATGGGAATAAATTAAAGTGTACACATAATTCGATGTTTTGCATTAACTTGTTAATAGCAGCAATTTATTAAAATGTATTGTATTGCTCTGTTGTAGGACAGTAGTAGTAGTTCTACCGGCATGTATCGACTCGAGTCTCGAGATCATTTGGTGTAAACAGTGCACTCTCTCCCACCATAGAGTTACACGAAGGTGAAAACTACCAAGTAAGCACACTAAAAGCTGCGACAACATTATTTTTTTAACACTTCCCAAACAGTGCAAACCTCAGCTGAGCCCTGACACTCACAAATCCAAACACTGCACTCTCGTTTGGCTTGACGCCCAATCCGGCCCGCGGCAGCCAATGGGAGACCGAGAGTGGGGGTTGTTGCGAGTAAACAAACCAATGGCCGTCCGAGCTGATGTGGCTACTACGAGTTCGTGAGTCGGCTGAAGATTATAAATGCGTCGTGATAGCTGATTCTAGTTACATTTAAACTGAGATACCGTGTGAGCAGGGAAAGTGCGTTACGAGTTTCTGAAAGACAGCGCGACTATTACGTAGTACGTACAGAGAAAGAAAAATAATAATAACTGTGATCCCGATACTATCGCGATTACCGGGGATATTTTGAACTACATTTCGTGTTTTTCTTTTCCTCCGGGAGTCTCTCTTCGCACCATGTCAAACGGTGTCCATTTGTCGCTCGCAATGGAGAAGCTCGTTGCGAGGAGAACCTTTCCGCTGCACGCACGGACCAGCGTCTGCCGCAGTCTGTTCGGACCCGTGGACCACGACGAGCTGAGCCGGGAGATGGACGCCAAGCTCCGGGAGATCTCGGACAGGGACCGGCGGAGGTGGAACTTTAATTTCGAGTCCGACGCGCCGGCAGAAAGTGGCGAGTACGAATGGGAGGAGACCCCCGCGGAAGAGAGCCCCGCGTTCTACCGAGACGCGACGCAGAACGCCCGGAGCCGAGTGGCCGCTTCTTGCCCCCCTACGCCCGTCAAGGTGCGCCCGGAGCCCCGGCGGCTCCAAGTGGATTTACCGGCCCGCTGTGAAGAGCGTCTGGTCGGTACCTCTTCGGGCGACGCCGCTCCTACGTCCTCCACGGAGGTAAACCAGGAGAACCGCACCGACAGAGTCAACGCCGCGGCCGGAACCCGGAGCAGCAGACACGGCGTTCTGCGACGCAATAAGAGGCCGGCAGCCGATAGCGCTTCTGACGCAAATACCACACGGATCACAGGTAAATTAAATGACAGAAGCCTGTAGTATAATAATGTCCCCAACTGGGACATGATGTGTTTTAGGCTACGAATTTGATTGATAAATAATGGGTAATAAGGCTTCCCGTACATGTGTCATTTTCTCTAAAGAATGATTTCTAACCCCTTTTTCATAATTCTCTGTTTCTCTCCAGATTTCTTCGTTAAAAGAAAGAGAATGGTCGAGACTAAATCGAGTGAGTCCTCCTGCCACCATCACTCCCTGTCTCCGGTCCAAGAAGAGATGACCCCACGGAAGAGAATCCGCTGAAGGTATGTGTGTTTTTTAATCCACGTTTCGTTTGAAGCAATGCAAGTTATTTTTATGTTGTTGCTTTTTTAACGGGGGTGCATGTGTTGTATTAGTTTTGGGCAAGGCCCTACATCATTTCACCATTGCATTATGTGAGTAAATTATAAAACGAAAGGTTTAGCCTACCTATATTGTTTTTAGGACAGTGATTGAGCTTAATAGCTGACACAATCATGTTTTGCTGGGGGTGTATTGGATGTTATATTGTCTAGTTTTACTGAAGCTTTTCAATTTAATACTTTAATTAATTTCATGTCATTTCTCGTGTTTTGGGCAGCTTAGATGATCAGATGTTTGATGGTTATTGTTTTGTTTTTTAAATCGCTATGTATTCAGCTATAATAGGTCTGTGTGTATATGGTACTATTGGTAGTAATAGCAGTTGTAGTGTCGTAACTGTCGATGGCAGCACGTAGTTGTACAAGGCAGTGGTGGTTGTAGTAACCAGGAGCACTATTAGTGGGGGAGGGGGCATTGCGTCATAGGGTGCCGGGGAAAAGCGCGCGAGAAGAGGCGCCTGCGTGTTGCGGTACGCGGTGTCATATTTCAGCTGCAGCAAACTAACTGACTGAGCAGAGTGAGGAGAGGAAACTTGCGGTTAGTGTGAGACACGGCCGCTTACAGTCTCTTGCGCATGTTTTTTCACCAGTTTACTTGCGTGTTGTCGATGGTACAGGAACCAACAGTGTTTGAGATAAATTATAATACGTTAATTAATGGTAGGCCTAAAGAAAGAAGAGGTTTAATGCTTACGACGACATGTCGGGGCTTAGACTGAGAGGCTGACTCATCATGTATTTCTGGGAAAAGGGTGTGTCATTTTTTTTCCACTTGTCAAGAACTGCAAAAAGTGGACATAAGAACTGACCTCTGTGTTCTCTCTGTTCCGCAGGTTGATTTTGTTTGCACTATAAAACCACGGAGGTCATCGTTTGCGGAGGATATTTCTTTCCTCTGCTCCACGGGCTGTCTCTGCTGAAAGCGGAGAGGAGGGCTGGGGGACTGACTGACTGGCTCCTCCACCCACCGGTGTGTCGCCCCGGAGAGCAGCCTGCAAATACAGCACTGTTTCCCTAACAGTGGGTCATGGACAATTTTTTTATGGGCCACGGCTTGAGAAAAAAAATTCTATTTTCTTTTCCATTAAAAAAACCCACACATTTAAAAAAAAATGTATATATTTTTTATAAATCTTTAAAAACAAACATTTTTTTTGTTAATTAAGAAGTAGGCCCAAGTGAAAATAGATGACCTACAAGCTCACAACGCTGCGCGCAGCGACGCTTAGTGCACTTGCAGATCTACTTTTTTCACTAGGTTGGGTCCAGAGCAGGCGTCTGCTCTCTGTTTTGAGTCTTGACCTGAAAAGTTTGGGAACCACTGAAATACAGGACTGTGAAGGCGACTTTTTTTTGAACCGGTCGGGAGAGGAGGAGAGGGAAGGGGCACTGGATGATTGGGTGGGATGACATTGTATCCAGAATATATGTAGCATTCATGGTTGCTTTGCAATACAGCCACTTGGCAGTGTTAAAATGTTGTTGTTTTTAACATTGTGCAATCCTAAATGACTTAAAATAATGTCTACACTGGCCAAAAGTGTACAGCTTTATAGAAACAACAACTTATAAATATTTTATTTCAGTTTTTTATATATTATAAGTACATTCGTTTTTTGTTTGTAAATGTATATATTTTGTAAGACTATTCTAACTTATAATTTATTTATGTTTCTTCATTTGTGATTGAAATGCCAGGCAGATTTGCCTCTGGTCATACCAGTATGTTTATTTTATTTTATTTTATTTACTATTTTCATTGTTGTTTTTTGCAATCATGTAGCCTTCGACAGTAGCCTACACTTGAAAACTAGGTTTCTTTGTGTCTCTGAGCCGTATTTCTTTGTCCTCATTTATGTCTAAAGAATGATGCAAATAAAGTATTTTTCATTTCAATTCTAAACGCTGTTCTATACTTTTTCTCACCATTTCTGTACCAGACACTTTTCTTGATCTGTTTTAGTACACCAGATATTCATTGACATAGTCAAGTCTATGGTAGCGTCTCTATTGTAACCATACACATATACTGTATATTCCCATACAAGTTCAAAATGGCAACATATAGGCCTGAGTCGCTACAGAGTACTACAACTCACCATTGTCTTACATCTCTCTAAAATGTGAACGGTGGAACATGACTTAAAAGTGCCAGTCCTGCTGACCTGTATACCAGACTAGCTGAACAGAAGGGATTAAGACAATTAGACCATTGAGAAAGTTGGCTGCTGCTATACAGCTCTCTTGGCAATGCAGCTCTGCTTTAAGGACCTGTGTGGCTGAGTTACAAAGCACACAGCGTCATTGCGTCAACCTCAGAAAATCGTTATTGTTGCATGAAACACTCTATACCCCCCCATCATCCCCATAGTGCCCATGCAAGGCTAGTATAAGTGGGCTACAAGGCCTGTCTTGTGGTTAATGTTCATACGCTATAGGACATTAACAATAAACACTGCTTTACAGTGCTGGTTTCATGTTTCAGCTTAGCGGTGCTACTGAAAAATAATGTGGCCATGAACCTTTCATTACTATGTAGTGACCTTGTGTAGTGAACTGAGATATACAAGGTTATTACAGTTCTATTCATTCAGGGCGCTGGTGGGTTTGATTTGATCTGTTATTTACTTTCTGAGCTTACACATTGCGGGGCTAGTAGCTGTATTGAGACATGTTGCAGCTGTGCACGGCTATAGGCCGGGATTTAAAGGGCCTCTAAAGAACGGCAGCAGCTGCCTTTGGAACCCTGCATTGTCCCCAAGTAACACCCCACCCCACATTCACCCCACCCATCCACTCCACAAGGCTCTGCAAAAGAAGCACTCACACACACACTGTTTATTTACCCCGGCATGGACACACCACCCCGATACACGCTACACGACACAGCACCGGGCGTGTAGTAGGGCCACCTGCCACCAGCGAAGGAGAAAGAAAGAAAGGGAAAACTACTAGTCTTTTTTGGTAATTGTCCATCCGTCCATTGAAACAGTCCTATTCAACAAGGTCATACTTGCAAAGTTTTTAGTCCTTAATTGAAAGAGGGTACATTGCACCAGCTCTGAATGCTGCTCTGTTCTTTCTCCTACCAAGAAGGAATATAAAATCAAAATATACTTCTGATAGCTCTACAGTTAGTTCACTGCATCTGCAACATGTCTTCATCATGTGACATGTCTCTCTCCCTCTCTCTTATGAAAATAGGTGGAAAATATTGCATGTGTATTCATGATTCACATCCTAGGAAAATCATGTGAAAGGGAGGGAATGAGTGGGGGTGTAGTGGGTGATTGGGGGGGGTGTTGTGAGTGTGACATATCTTTTTATTGTTATTATTTTTAATTTAGATGACATGCATGTTTTGATAAATGACTAGACTTTTGCTGTCCAGAGCAGTGACTTTGCCAACTCAGTGTGCAGCAGTGGCAATACTCTTCTATATAGACTGTGACGCTCTTGTTTGTGATTTACAACACAATGCGTCTCCCAGAGCTCCATTCTCTCCTTTTTGTTGCCATATGGCACATCCATGTAGACACAGCCAACAGCACAGGGGAGGTTTTTGCCTTGAAACAATTTAGTTGGAAATATGGCGTATTATTTTGGCTACAAGCTGATATTTAATATAATGAAAATGATAATATATGCACCAATGTCAATATGGTGGCTCCTGTCAATCCCAATTCAAGGCAGAGATGTGCAGACCAGGAGCCATTCAGTCAGACTGTCTCGCAAACAAAAGATAGTTTTGTTTGGCCTGCCTGCATTGATAAGGAATAAAAAGAGATACATATTATAATGAATCTACTACGGCTATCCAATCCAGCTAATTAACATCCATATATACCTGCAGGGAGTCTATAGAGTGAGTATCCGTTCAGTTAAAACATTTTTAAATTGTCTGTAGTTAAGGTGATAAAGGTTTAACAGCTGCTCCTGTGTTAGTTTAATGAAGTCTGTTTGATGCTTTTAGGATCAAGGCCACAAACTATAAATGGCTTGATTTTATTAATTGACTTTAAGGTCTGTATATCAAAAAGAAATAAACAAAAAAACATGTGCGTTTTAAAATATCAATTGTTTTCTTTAAAAAAGAAAAAAGGGTATTTATTTTGAGTCATTGTTTAAAAGGTCCTAAGGTCAAGGCCCTTGAGACAGCCCAAAGTGGGCCTGTGCTCAAAAACAAGATAAACGAATGATATGCACTAGTTTTCAATTTCATTATTTTTGGATTAAAATGTTCATTTAATGAACAAACTGTTCACATAATTAGTCGACTTTGGTTCAGTTAATTTAAATATATATATTTTGACAAAGGTACCAATTAGGCCTAATTTAGTTTATTAAATATTATTAGGAAACAAGGTAGGCTATTCAGGTTGATATTCTTTTTTCCATTATCAGTGATAACAATTAGATTCTTTCTTGAATTAATATAAATCTCAGTGTTAATTACACTTCTAGAATCTAGATCGATTTTACACTCAAGAGTTAGACTAACACTGAGGATTCTGTTTGTATAATAACTGATAGTTATTTAATTTATTTTCTCATACTGATTTGATACAAAATAAAACCCTGCTTCTATTCTTCTTCTGCATTGTGCAACAGTTTCTAGGAACACGGGAATATTATCTGTCCAATAAAATCCTCATTTATACTTGCCAGTGTCTCGCACCGAAAATAGCCGCGTCTCTGACCCTGGTTAAACCACTTTCAACCGCTGTCCCTATTTTGGGCATATATTCAAATGATTCGGGCGAATATATTTTAAACTTTTAAAGAATGAAGACAATTCTGCTATATTGAACCTTTAGGAAATTGTAAACGTTGATGTGATGTTAAAGCTCCATTAAAACGTATATGTTTACACATCTCCACAGAGTTTACCTTGAAAAAAAAAAAAAAGCATCTGACAGGTCAAACTAAATTTTACCAAAACAGAATAAACACTGTCTTGTTCTCCGGTATTGTATTTTGCACACATTGTACTATGCATAATAATACATTTTACTGCATATTCTGTATATCTTGTTGCTAAATTATTCTCCCTTCATATTCCGTACACTCCCCATTGCTGTTAAAAGATTTAACCTTCACTTGTCTGTATTATTATGTTGCTGTTATATATTGTATATATTGTTACCACAGTGTGATGGCATGTCACACCCATTCTACTTATATGAGTGAATGACAAATAAATCCACTCGAATCTGGAATATTCTTTAAGTGTTTAAAATAACACTATAATTATCGTTAGGGGTGCACGATGATGAAATTATGACAGATATCCAATCTGCGATTATTTGCAGGGTCATATCTGCCGACACTGATTCTGACTGATTCCGATAATACAGAGGACCACAATGGAAACAAGCCTAGGCCCTAGGGGCGTGGCCCAAAGCCTGTTAATAAAGTATTCAATCAATCAATAAATAGCCTGTACTCTTTTCCAAGTGTCTGTTTTCACAACTGAATGACATGAGTATACACAAATTAATGATTATTTTTACTTAAGATTTTACATCATATTTGATTTAGCTTTTGCTCTAGAGGTACTAGACACTTTTGATGTATATTTAACTTATTGATGAATTCTTACATTTTTCGTTTATTTATTTTTTTTGCTGTTGAAAACCGATTAAATAATCAGAATTATCGCCATGGCCGATATATGGTCGATTCCCATTATGCTACCGATTATATCGTGCATCCCTAGTGAATTAATTATCGTGTTTTGCACAAATATTAAATGGTATTCGCCACCTCTTTCTGCCAAATCTCTCACTCTCTGCGTATGCTACTCTCTCACACTCACACACACACACACACACACACACACACACACACACACACACACACACACACACACACACACACACACACACACACACACACACACACACACACACACACACACACACACACACACACACACACACACACTTGCCAGCCCCGTCTGCCAAAGACGAGCAATTAAATAGTATAGGAAGAAAAAAAGAAGGGAAAAAAAAGAAACCGGTCCCAGGGAGGAATTAACATTTTCTATGACCATCTGGCAGCAACGTGGAACAAAGAGATGGAGGGAAGGATGGAAAGATGGAGAAGAGAGAGAAAGGAGGGGAGAGGAGAGTGTGCCATCGCATTGACCTGCAAATGAGGCTTTGTCCCCAGAGTTAAAGCTCCCTGACCCTCTAACCTACACACACATACACATACACACATGAACGCACGCACACTCTCTCTCTCCCTCTCCTGGCTCACACACACGCGTGCGCTCAGACTCTTTCTCGCGTCTCACACACACACACACACACGTGCACATATACGCTCTCTCCTGTCCACACGCGCGCACACACACACTCTCTCTCCTCTCTCACAGACGTGTACACGCACACACACATAATTCTGGTTCTCTCTCTAACCCGCTAACCTACGTGCGCACACACACACGCGCGCACACGCACGCACA
>NC_137865.1:39226529-39231529 GCF_963924005.1 Protomyctophum bolini
AGGAACTAGTTAGGCAAAAACGGTTAAAACGACAGAGGCGTGCGACCTGAGGCGAACTTGAGCGAGCTCAGCCGAACCTCCTCACCACACCGAACCTCCTCACCCTTTCAACTGAAATCTTTGGGAGTCACTGGTCTCAGATCAGGGGTTCCCAAACTGTGGTGCGCGTATGCCCTCTAGGGCAGGGGTTTTCAACCTTTTTATACTGAAGTACCACCACAGTAAATATATCTGGCTCTCCAAGTACCACTACAATAACTGATCTGACCAACCCATTCAGCTATTATTAACCCAGGAGGAAAATGTAATTTATTCTTTAAATTGTTTAGTTTTTGTTCATTTCCTAAGATGATTTTGCTGCTGCTCTGATGAACAACTGATTTATTTCTAATCGTGATCCGTCCTAAAGGCTAGGTGTGCTGTCGTGCTCATTTCAGCACGGCTGCATGGAGAGCCTATATCAACCAATTTCTTGGTCAGAACTCAGAACAATACCTGTATTAATATAAATATTTCATTCCACTTTTGTCTTTTTTCTCCTTTTTTGGGGAACCCATGCTCTAGGACGTGCGTGACAAAAAAAAGGGTAATGGTGGCTAAAAGGCTAAAATCTGGTAAACAGAATTGTAAGGAGATGTTTAGAGCTGCGTATACAGCAGTTTCGTGCCTATCAGTGCAGTGACATTCCGTGATTATTTGCCATAAACATATTTAAAAGATATAATTTTCGGCCAAATCCAAGACGTTGAGCGTAGGGGGGTGCGTCAGCTAGGTCAGGACGTAATGTGGCATGGTTACATTCTAGTCATTTATAGTGTGAGCTATACATTTTCCCCCTTAAAATAATAATTAAAAAATAATAATCCTATTATATTTTGCTGACTCAGTATATTTACAGTATATATGAATATCGATTTTGTTTTTGTCTTTAACGGTTCATTTTTCTCCATCCCCCCCCCTTTTTTTATTGTCTTTGTTTCATTGTTTTAGCTGTCCCTGTGTAAGGCCACTCATTGGTGATTTACATGTTTGTCTTGTTAGAAATAAAATAAAATAAAAATTGATAAAAATAAAAAAAGATTATAGTGTGAGCACCTTGCAGGACCTTGCTGATGGGTACATGCAGTGGCGTGCACAGATAGACACTAGGGGGTGCTAGAGGGGGTGCTGGGATCCAACGTACGATCTTTTGATTAATATGAAAATAGTCAAAATACATTTCATTGACTGGAGTCCTCCTGTTTCCCTCTAGTCTACACCCATCTCTTGGGTGTAGCGCGAGTGGCGCGCTACGAGCTTGTAGGTCTGCTATTTTTGAAAAATCGAAGAACGACTAACATAGAAACATAGCTTTTTCAGAAAACTGTCAGGATGTAGAAGACATTTTTTTTAAAAGGCCATTTTTAACATGGTATACTGTAGTGGCAGACGGAAGGAGACGGACAGACTGACAACCTCCCGTCTACTGTTGAGCTTCACCTGTCCGGCCCCGGGGGCCCCGGGGGCCTTCTGGGGCCCCTGTTGGCAGCAGACAACAATACCCAGAATGCAGTGGGGCCGTGTCAGTAATTTGTGAGCGTGCTGGTGAGGGTGAATGGAGGCAGCCAGCCGAGAACTGACCTGCTGTCTGCACTTCTTCTGTGTGTAGATTAGAGAAGAGCTAAACACACACTACACAGGCTAATTTTACACATACGCGCGCGCGCTCGTGCACGCACGCACAGTCGCACACACGTACGCACACACAAAGACACATTTGAAAACAAACATGCATGTGCATTGATGTACGCGCACACACACACACACAGGCACGCACACACACACATACGCGGTCACACGCACACACAAAGACACATTTGAAAACAAACATGCACGTGCATTGACGTACGCGCACACACACAGATGTATGGATGGATGGCTAGTTGGCTGCAGAGAGAGGCAGGTGATGTGTGTGGGAGCAGAGTGAAAGACTGATGAGAGAGAGAGAGAGAGAAGGAGAGAAGGAGAGAATGAATGAATGAATGAATGAATGAATGAATGGATGGATGAATGGATGAATGGATGAATGAATGAACATAAAACTAAGTCTGGTCTGGTCTACAAGATTTGTTACACCGGAGCAGAGTAAGTAAAGCATTTCAAGGTAAGCGTTTAGATAGGGCTTTCAGGGCTCCATTTTTGTCGCCACCGTCACCCGCGACACGGCCCGCAAGTCAACCGATGCCCGAAAATGACGAGTATAGGAGCTTTCTCTGTCCCTTAATGGTACTTTGGGCCAGCGTCACCCGCTATCTATTTTGCCGACACCGGTATTTATAGAGGTGTGGTCATGGGCGTGTTGGCACGCTTTCCCCTAAATTGCTATTTTGGTCACACACATTTGGGAAGGCGACAGTGGAGTTTAAAAGCACCCGTAAAGCTGTATGCCAAATGAGCACCCACTGTGTGCCAACATGGTGATGTCCGCGTATAGGCTGCGTCATCTCTATTTATTCTCCTACGCATCTCTTTGTAATTGTCCTATAATCAGCAGAGGTGAGTGCCTGCCACTTCCTTGTGTCCATTGTGTTTATATAATTGTCTGGTCAAAGAAGTTTGGCTTGTGCCAGGCATTGTGCGGCGTGCGTGATTCCATTTGCTCATTCAGTTTCATCACCCCATATAGCGCACGCAGCAAATGGGGTTTAATCCGATTGACAGAACTTTCCTTTTCGCTTGATACAGTTTCGTAGAGACGGCCTACATGCACGATCTATATACCAAATGAAAGCCCTAATTTCGTAGTTTACATAGTACTTTGAAATTAAAAAAAATTGAGAGATTTGAGGGAGTTGTGACTCAATAAAAAGGCTCTAACAAAAATGGAGCCCTCAGTCTTTCCTTTTCAGGGGTTGAATGAATGGGGGGGCCCAGGATGGATGTGGAGACCAGACGGAGCCGACAGGTAAGTGGTAACTGAGGTATATCTTCTGTATCAATAATAATCAAATAAAGTCTATGCTGCAATTCAAAGGGAATAATCAACTAATAAATGTCTTCTTCAATTTACAGGGGGAACATGGAGGGGGGGGGGGGGGGGGCAGGGTGGATCGTCAACAGGTAAGTGGGGTCAGCGTTCCTTCCACAGGATCATCAGGTATAGGTCTAAAGTTCTAACTTTATACTTTAGCTCACTGGTGGGGTATAGCGGTGAACGGTGAACGCTCCAATTTCCAAGCCCAAGTTGAATCTCTCACTTCTGTAGAGCCCAACGGTCGCTTAATGAATCAGAGAGTATGAGCCTAGAGGTGAGAGACAATTACTATCATGTATTTTCCACCAAGAGAGGGATATATTATAGCATACTTACAAGGAGCCGCACGCCCAGCCCTTATATATATTAATAGAGACGGCACCGGATTCCTCCTCCCATCCACTTGCATTAACTTGCTCAAAAGCAAAGATTTCACTCCTCCTTCCGGGTAGGAACAGAGTGCATTCTGGGATAGATTGCCCCAATAACATGAACGCGCTGGTCGTTGACTATCATTGCGCCGTTCACGTATGAAACATTCGTTCACGTGTCATGGGCCCAATAACATGAACGTGCACAATGATAGTCAACAGGCTTGAGCTGGAATGACAAATTCGGCCACTATGTCCATTTCGCCTCAGGGTTTCCTCCGGGTGCCGTCTCTATTAATATATACTCCAAGGCCCAGCCTGTCTCCGGGGAGAGTCTCTGCAGATAAGGGAGGACGAAGGCTTTTATACTGGGTGGAGTGGAGCCACAGATGGTGGCTCATCAGTCTTGGTAGAATAGGTAACGAGGGAAGTACCGCCCTCCTGTGACATATACCCTTCACTCCGCCTCTCTCCCCGGGGCGGCTCCGACCGTTAATGTGTACAGGCACAACAGCTATCAGATATATTAGCAGATCAATAAGGTAATGGATAATCCTAACAGATAAACGAATAGCCCAAGAGACAAAAAACAAACAATTGAACAACACAATCAAACAGATTACTAACCACTTTATATAGACTTAATAAACCGGACATGAATTGGCTCTGTACTTGGGCCGCTTTTTGACGTCTGCACCAGGGGTCGGCAAGTTTTCAAATACATTAGGGTGGGCCAGAACACAACCAATGGCTAATTTAGGACCTGGAACTTGCAACAAACAACCTTATATACTACAATACTATATTGTTATAAAAGTTAATACATAAAAGTTGTGTGTGGTATAGCCTGAGCTAACGTGTTAAGTTTCTGGTCTATAGGGGTGGGTCGCGGCTGAAATTTGCGCACGCCCTGATTGGATCTCACCGATCTGGCCACTCCTCTCCCACCTAGTGAAGCGCTACGTCACATAATTTGGAGCGACACCCACCCGGAAGCGTTGACTCCCACTTCTAGACCAAGGCAGCCAATGCGTTCCTCCAGGCTTTCATTTCTCGCGCAGACGAAATGAAAGCCTGGGTATCGAGGCTATTATGTGTGGTATAACAATTTGTATTAAAGCATGTGGAATCAAATGTTACAGGTGCACACAGAAATGCTTTTGTATCCGTTTTTTGTGAAGGTTTCATCCTTGAAGGTCGCACTTAATATCTTATAACATTTTATCTGGAGGCATAGAGTGATAATCCCTTTAGAAGAGCTCTTTCAAGGTCTCTTGGAACAGAGAAAAACTATGTATCATTTAATTTTAAAACAATGTATCATTTAATTTAAACAATGTATCATTTAATTTTAAAACAATGTATCATTTAATTTAAACAATGTATCATTTAATTTTAAGGCATGTGAAGCACAGCTTTGTTTTGTTTTTGTTTTTTTAAACGTGTGAAAAAAAGTTTTTCATCCAAAAGTCTCAAGAGGAAAGTCGTGAAAACATAACAATTCAAGGAATGGAATGTCACTGTCAGCTATTGTGAACTGTTTAAATGTAGATTACTAGCGCCGGCGGGCCAGTTCTGGCCCACGGGCTGCCTGTTGCCTATACCACTGGTCTACA
>NC_137865.1:39239029-39241529 GCF_963924005.1 Protomyctophum bolini
CGCACGCACAGCCACAGACGCACACACACAAACGCACACACAAGATATACAACAGCAATAATCTCTACACAAATAAAAGGTCATAGACTAAAGAAAACGTGTGCTTTTTAACCACTTAAAGCAATAACCATTTGCCTGGGGGAGTCCACCAGGGGTCTGTACCAATAACCATTGGCCTGGGGGGGTCCACCAGGGGTCTGTACTTGTGCCCCCCCCCACACCCCCTCCTTTTTATCCCTCTACACCAAATCTCTTCGCCGAAAATAGTAGATTTACTTCCTGCCATCATGCACGTCTGTCCCTGATTAGACAAACTTTATTATGTTCAGCTTGTTATAACTATATGGTATTCTAGTATACGCCAAGCTAATGGTTACATAACGAGATGAGATAATAATAACCCAAAAATAAATGTAGTGAGATCAATACAATTGATTTTCAATAACAATCGATTCTTGGGATCAATAATAAACTGATTTAGCATTTCGGCAGGATGCTAGAGCGGCTTTAAACGATCCAGAACTCCCTAATAATGAATATGCGCACACACACTCGCGCATGCACGTAGCCTGGAAACCAGCACGCACGCGCACACACGTTTTACTACATGGTCGCTTTCTCATTTCAAATTAGTTGAACATTGAACCTATATGCTGCTGTAACAGCAGGGAATTGAACCCGGGTCTCTCGTGACAAAGCCAACATCTTAACCACTAAGCCAAAAGGAACTCCTTATGAGTTGGGAGAGATATTAGACTGCTGAGGCTGTGAACCACTCTTCTACACTATAGCGCCACCATCAGGCTGAGGCTGTGAACCACTCTTCTACACATGCTGCTTAACTTTCAACACACTCCCAATGTAACTAAAGCCTCAGGTGACTTCATGTGAAGTCTCTGTAGTGCAACGGAGTGGAGTGGAAATCGTTCCTGAGTGGTTCATAAAATGGTTCAAACTGGTGTTTGGCTAATAAAGATGAGTGAATGGGCTGTCAGTCAGAAAGGAGGCGGCGTGCGTGCGTGTGTTATTAATAAGCCTTTGTTTCAAACCACACACATTTGCAGTGAACCAAGCTAAAAGTGGAGGCAACCCAATACACACACACGCGTGCACCAGCCAAACCGCTCCCACTCCTCAAGGGAGCGTGCTGAGAAAGAAGCGCATAGCAATAGAGAATGTCTATCTATATCTATATGTATCTGTCTATCTCACACCAAGTAGGTTGATGTGGCTTATTGTCCGTATCAGCCGATCATCAACAGACAAAGACGAATAGATCGGGCCATCGGGGAGATGAATTGCTCCCAAGAAATATATCCTACGGCACATAAAGCTGTTGTATCATATTTCCACTCTCCTCACAATCTAACTCCCCACCGGTGCTCACATTGAAGAGAGACGGCATAGAGCAAAAGATCTTTACCACTGCATTTAGCCAACACACTACTTAGGAACTACTTAAGAAACTGAGTGCCCTCCAACCCCACAAGGCCACTGGCCATGACAATATTCCCTCCAAATTTCTCAGAGACTCAGCCATTTCCATAGCTCCAGTCATCACCCACATAGTTAACCTCTCCATCAAACAAGGACAGGTCCCCAGAGATTTTAAACTGGCCAAAGTAACCCCCCTGTACAAAAAAGGGAGCAAATTAGAACCCGGCAACTACCGCCCTATTTCTATTCTAAGCTCCATCTCGAAAGTGATGGAAAAAATAGTCTATGAACAGGTTGAAAAGTATCTTGCCACTAATAAATTGTTGTACGAGTTCCAATCTGGTTTCAGAACATCCCACTCCACTGACACATGCCTTCTCTATTTGAGCGACCACATCAAACACGAGGTGGATGCTGGAAAATACTGCGGCATGGTCATGCTGGACCTCCAAAAGGCTTTTGACACCGTGAACCACTCCATACTGGTTAACAAGCTTAAAGCTATTGGTTTTGATAGCACATCAGTGAGCTGGATGCAATCCTACCTGGAGGGGAGAGAACAGATGGTGGAAGTGAACGGAACACTGTCCCCCCCCCTCCCAGTGAGCTGTGGCGTCCCACAAGGAAGCATACTAGGGCCTTTACTGTTCCTAATATATGTAAACGACATGACTTCAGCTTGTGACTGCAACTTGTTCCTGTTCGCAGACGACTCAGCACTGCTGGTCTCGGACAGGAACAAACTGCAGGTTGAAAAGACCCTCAGCTCTGAACTCGGTAGAATCTGCACCTGGCTCGCTGATAACAAACTATCCTTACACCTGGGAAAAACTGAATCCATTCTCTTCGGATCAAATAGTAATCTCAAAAAGGCAGATGGCTTCTTGGTTAGAGTTGGTGATGATATTATCACACGGAAGGATCAAATTACCTACCTAGGTTCCATCCTGGAGGCCAATCTTTCCGGTGATAAGATGGCCACCAACGTAATCAAAAAAGTCAATCAAAGAACAAGATTCCTCTACAGGATCTCCTCACTGGTCGACAAAAACACCTTGAAGAC
>NC_137865.1:39246529-39271529 GCF_963924005.1 Protomyctophum bolini
TCATAAAACAGAGAAGAGGCTGTCTTTTAAAGCTTCGTGCAGCAGACACCATCACATGACTGTGGTGTTGCTTGGCCAAAGAAATTGACTTTCAAGCAAGAATAAATTAAGCATTATTTTCCTGTGTTATATCCTCACACTGAATGGTCCTCAAGTAGGCTACACCTTATTGAGAAATGAGGGTAACATTTCTCAATAATGTGTAGCCTACTTGAGGGACATTCAGTGTTGAACAATACAAAACTATATACTGAATTAGCAAGGACATCAAGGCATTTTTTTAAAAATATTATGAAGATCGAGGGCCTGAATTCATGTCCGGAGAAGAGCACTGATACTGATGAGATAAAGTAGACCTTTAAAGCATTTATCATTACTTATAAGAGTGTGCACACTAGCTGTGCTTATCAAGGTCACAGATAGACAGAAAGATTTCTATCAGAAAAAGAAGAGAGACGTCAGAGCTCTCCAGGACAGACGACACCTCTGGCCTGCGCTTCAAGGGACCAATGGACTGATATGGAGCGAATAATAAATATAACAGGTCTTATCTGCTTTTATCCATGTTAATTTGCTGTTCATATTCATATAACGTGGTCCCTTTCATTTCAGGATTTGCATCCCTGTAATCATTAAAATATGCCATTTCTTAAGGTCCTATGAGTTATAGCCTTTTATTGGATAATTCTGAACCACCGACGCATCAATGCTAACAAAGGCCTACAATACGGACACAGATACTATAATAATCTGTATAAAATGATAGTACAGATACTATGCATGGTGTGACAACCACCTCCGGCCCAGGAAGACTCTCTGGAAGGAGTTGGTCAGCATGGATTTCCACCAGCAGAATGCCCCCCACGTCCCCTCCCCCATATCAGGCAGGAGAGTGCATGGGTGGAGATAGTGGACATGTTGTGTCTGGAGTGGTCAGACCGTCAGACAACATCCTATTGAAGAAAGGAGAGGCTGTTCTTGTGGAGGCCAGCTCCTTCAACGTGACCGTGTGCAACGTAGGCTGCTGTGGTTGTCCTACTAGTCCCCCTGGGAGGAAGGCATCAACGACTGGGATGCAGAGGCTGAACACACCTGTGAGGTACCCCCAGCTGCTCAGTGATGGGTGTTATAGACAGCCTTTAGATTTCACATATTACGACTAACTAGGTCAACATGTGGAAATACAGTAGGACTATAAGTTGACATGAAAGACTTTACGATCTCTCCAAGCGAAACAAGAACCAACATGGAGACTTCACGTGATGACCGGAGGATACTGGAACCTAGCCAACACTCGGAGAAGAAGGAGAGAAAGAAGAAAGGCGGAAAAAAGTAAAAGGAAATTAAAGATATAGGAAGAGTGAAAGAAAGGCGGGAGTGAGCGAGAACAAGAAAGAGGGAAAGAATAAAGCGTATAAGATGAAAAACAGACAGGCATGAAGACAGGGTTGATTTAAGGTGAGAAGAAAGAGAAAATGGTCTGACTAACTCAATTTAATTGCTTGTGTAATAATTTTATTTTAATCATCAGATCAGAGATATATTTGATTCCATATGGAACACCAACCACACGCTAATATCCATTTGTAACTCTGGCGGTGTAGAAAAGTAAACAATTGGACACATTATCTGTTTTACCGTTTTGTTAACTTTGTACACTGTCTGAGTTAAATGAACACTATTTTAGAATTGTCGATTGAATACTCTCTTTGAGGATCAGTGAAAATCCATCCTATGATGCTGTATGTATGTTACATGTTGTTTCAAGCTCAGACATGGCTTATCAGGCTTGTTACTGCAGGGCTTTAGGCCTTTAGTTAATCCATGATCACAAGTACAAGACAGGGTGCCGTGTGATAACGCTGTTGAGTCAATGAAAGGCTTTAGAATTAGAATCACACAGAGATGACATACAGGGAGAGACCCAACCCGGGTGGTTGCAACCTCATTAGCGATGCAAATCACTGGCCAGAAAACACGTGGACATCATTAGGCTATTCGTAAAGGAATCAGGATTAGAGAGGTTTCCATTATTTCACAAAATAGTACCCATAAATGACACTAAATAATGTCCAACCCTTTAGTAACCATACAGAAAGGTCTCAGTACTCAGACCGGTAACATCGATTGATAGAGAAATGTAAACAACAGCAACAGAGCTATAGTACGGTCAAACAAGCTTGTTCTAAAAAGGATAGCACCAAAAACAAATCTTTGCAGTCTTGTTTCCATTCGGGTCCTGCATGACTCCTGACTCCTATGTATTCAATTCATAAAACATGACATAAAATGAATCTTATTCCTGTTATCTGTGTGTAGGACAGTTTGTCAATAATCTCTGAGTGTTCCCGCATGCATGCGAGTCAGAGAGAGTGTTTATGCAGGAATGTGGAGGTTGTTATTTACAGAAACTCATGGTGACAGACAGTTGGTGACAGATGTTGATTGCGGCGACTGACCACACAAGCTTGGGAATGACTCGGTGTGTGCATGTGTGTTTGCACTGTGTTTGTCACAGTGTGTGTGTGTGTGTGTGTGTGTGTGATGCACACACACACATCGTGTGTAGTGCATCACAATGTGATGCACTACACATTCTAATGCTAATGCTAGCTGATGCTGATAGGACTCTGACCAGACGTTAGTCAACACTGCAGGCATTCTAACATTTTACAAGACAAACTTAGGACAGGTCTCAACATAAAGGCTTCCAAATCACTGGCATGACAATAGCTGCAAAGTGTTTATTGACCTGATGCACATTTACATTTGCATGTAAATGGCCTGGCCTTAACCTTACAGTATCAACTAATGTAATAGTATAAGTATAATATTATAGTCTTCTCTCAGGGGTATAGAGTGGCCGGTAGAGCAGCCGGATCGGTCCCAGTTCGACCCTGGGCTCCCCCAGAGTATAGTGTCGAAGTAGTCTCTCTCTCTCTTTCTCTCTCTCTCTCTCTCGACAGACTGTTGACTCCGTCAAAGTCAAGGAAAAGAGGGCGCTGTTTTTCCTTTATTTTTTGACTATGGGTTCTATCTCAACTTCTCATATTGGTGTCAAAGAAAGTGTCCTTGAGCAAGATTCTAAAGCCCTAATTGCTCCCGATGTGCAGGTTGGTGCCTTGCATGGTTTCCCCCGCAATCGGTGTGTGAATGGGTGAATGTAATGCACACTCTATGTAAAGCGCTTTGGATAAAAGTGCTATATAAATGCACCATTAATTTTACCATTTACACTCTACGGTTGGGTGGGAAGTCCTGTATGTCTGTGCATGCACACCAGTAATTGTTACTGGAGTTTACTGATGAGTTGTCATTCTACCATTGTAGACCTCTAGTCTACAACCAGTATAGTGCTGAAGAGGACACCACAAAAATGTAGAAACAATATTTTTCTTAAATTTTTTACATGCTCAGCACAAAAGTACTCATAAGTGCTTTTAATTAAAGAAAGATTTATTATAAGTCTCTGAGTCTGTCTAAAGGAGTCATCCATCAATGTTTGTGGTGTCACCTCTTCAGTCCTTGATTGATTTTTTTGATTTTTAGACCACCGCACCCACAATCATCCTTAAACTATGGACAAAGAAAGTCTATCCTGGACTTCATTCTGGGAGTATGATTGAATAAAACCTTGATTCGTGGATATTTGATCGCTATCAAACATGCAACGTGCTAATTAAGCTTTAAATCCTCATCGCAACAGGAATCACAGGATGACCCCCCCCCCCACCCCACCCCCAACAGAGTGCAAACACAGCTGGCGATTTTGGGCGGGAAACCCTTTTGGTGTTAACATTATGTTATGCTTTAGCAGATCTACAAGATCGTACTCGTAGGTCTGCTATTTTTTTTTAATCGAAGAAAGACTGACATAGAAACATAGCTTTTTCAGAAAACTGAAAGGATATAGAAGACATTTTTAGAGTCTGATCTCAGGTCAGAATGGGTTAAAGGAAGTGAACAAAACATTATCAGCAAGTTTTCAAGCGATGATTTAACTTCAATGACCTCTGATATTCTGATATTGTACTTTTGAATCCACTATATTTCTATGAAGAGAAAGTGTAATGTGGTATGTGAGCTATATATCTATGTGGTATGTGAGCTATATATATTTCACTATCATTGATTTTTTTTATTTTTATGAAAATGACAAAAATGTAATGCAACAATGCATTTCCTATTACTGTAAAAAATTAAATGTGCTTGTAATTGGTAATTTTGAAGTATATTTTGATTTATTGTTTTTTTTTTGTATAGCAATTGTTTCACTCTTCATATTTGAGTATCTCTATACTTTGATTTGGTTACTGCGGGGGTCGGCTGGGAGCTTTGTTCACCATATCACCGCACACACACATCCAACATGCACGTTTCTTGGAGGCACCAGTTCACGTATCTAGGCCAGTCTGTGTCTGTCAACACTAGCCTCAACGCCAGGCATTATCACCACTAATACCTTCTCCATCCATCTCCCCCTGATGTCACCCATACAGCTGTAAAACTACACTCTTGTTTCGCAGCGCTTCCTGTCGTCATTATGTAATGCCTTTAGAATGAAAGGCCTGGGCCGCTGGGAGCTGTCCCCTTGGTCTTTTCACTGTTCTTCAGCGTACACAGTGGCCTATATATCCGTCTATACACACAGCTATATCCCTTACCTGCTCTGTACAACAACAACACCGAGCGGCATCCGTCCACAAGAGAAACGGAGAAAGAAAAATGACTTCAAAGTTCATAACCCGGACCGCCGCCGATGGTGTTTTTTTTGTTACAGAAAAGGGATAGTGTTTCTTTTCAAAACAGTCCTTATGTTTGCCTTAAAAAAAAAACATGGTATATTGGTATATTCATTCCCTGATGAAGGCTTAACCGCCGAAACGTTGGATTCATTTTTGTCTTATACCTGCTGTCCTAATAAATATTGGCACTCTGGCTATTGGTGTGTTGGCTATTCTTGTTTTTTCAAGATCTCCTCTACAGTTTTCTCCTGTGTGCCGGCACTGCCACAAGGACTTTGGTGGTGTGCATATAGCTTCTTTGTACACAGTATATTGGTATATTCAATCAAAGTTAAGAAGAATCCAGTTAAAACTGTTATTAATAACAATTTCTACAAGAAAGTATAGCGAGTGTCTGCACAAACAAGGCGGTTGCTATATGCAATGTTTACATTTAATAATGTTGGTCAGTGTCATCTTTGTGCCTGTTGTTTTGATGTTTCTGATATTGGCAAAGAAACCACATTGACCTACACTTTTGATGCTGTTTGAATATTTATTTATCCTGACACCTAGCGGTCATGAAAACACGTGACATTCACATTCCAGGCTATGCATCGTCGCGGGATGGTTTCACTTTCTTAGCCTGATCAAAGTTTAGACTTTTATAAGATCTCAAAGATTGCAGTTTGTCTCATGTTGAGGAGAAAAAGGAGTATTAAGTATCCGTGCGCATCGGATCCGTGTGGAGGCTGTCTAACATGTGCGTTGTTTTTAATTAAATTAAATTAAAGAAAGACGAGTTCCCTCGTTTTGGCACAGGCGGGTCGTGGAGAGAAGAACGAGGTTCTTGGCATACATTGGGTTAAGGATGAGAACCCATTACATTCCAAGACGGAAACCCATTTTTGGGTTGTTGTTACCGTACAGTATATATTCTGTTAATACATATTTGAAGTTTTTTAGAAATCTTAGTTCAGAATTTAGACGGCATTTTATGCCCAAACCACACCAATCCAGTTGCAACTTAAAGGGATAGTTCAGATTTTTTGAACTTAAGCTGTATGAAATACTTGTTGCATGTTGCAAGGAGTTGCATGGCGAATCATTGGTGTGGTTTGGGTTTTACAATCGATCGGCCTCAGGTCTAAATGGGTTGAGCTGCAGCTTTAAGCCGCAGCACTGATTAGCTACACCTGGCCTACAGGGCACTGATTAGCTACACCTGGCCTACAGGGCACTGATTAGCTACACCTGGCCTACAGGGCACTGATTAGCACCTGGCCTACAGGGCACTGCTCCATGGATTTGTCTGTACTCTGTGGGAGACGGTGGCCAGGTGTCTCCACTCCCCTGATCACCTCTACTCTACAACCAGTATACTGCAAGTCAAGACAGCTGGCTATAGCTGGCACACAAACCCTGGCAAAAGTCCCAGGGGGCCCTCACACTACCAACTGTAGTCTACTCTGTACTGTAAGACATCAGAGAGATGTACTTATACTAAACATCCCAAAATATTCTGAAAACATGAATTATACACGCTCACAATGGCACGGCATGGCATGACATGGCATGTGGAATGGCGAATGGCATGTGGCAACAGTGGTGGTATGGCATGGCATGGCATAGCATGTGGCATAGCATGTATGTGAAACAAAGAAACGTATGTTACACATGACAATAAATCCCCTTTTAACCTTATTGAATGGAGAGAGTAGAGAGAGAGAGAGAGAGAGAGAGGGGCCTTGGTTCCATCATGGATCTGGTGTCCCTGGGTGTTGAGTTTCATGTAGAGACCCCTTCGAGGGAGGTTTCTGATTGGCTGGCATTGTATGCAACTTCCTGCCTCCAGGGACCAGGGGACAATTACTTGTCAGAATAAAAAGAAAAAAAACATATTCTGCTTCCTCAGGTTGCTTGTGTTTAAAGTGATGGTATGGAGACAGACAGACGAGGTAGGGAGGGAGATGGTTGTTTTTCCACGGGTGTGATTTTTTTAAACAGCACATGGGCTCAGAAAAAGACAGACAACTGTTCTCCATTCTGTCAGCGGAGTTACGGTCTGTCTGTCTGTCTGTCTGTCTGTCTGTCTGTCTGTCTGTCTGTCTGTCTGAGACAGAGTGCGCACTGTCAAGTCTTTAGAGTTACTGGATTGGGTGTTATGTTATTATGTAGAAGTTGTCAGTGGCGGACTCGGACTGGCACATTGTAGTCGTTGCAACACTTCTCTAACACATTCTCCACAATTCTGTGGAGAATTATGACCAAATATGGATATTCCGGCGGGCGGACAAATTTAATTGGTCTGCCCGCCGGCATGAGCTGTAAGTGGTATTGTGACCAACAATACTCAGCTCAAAGTCAGTACTGTCCAGATATGGGCAGAATCTGTCCAGACAGACAGACAAGACAACATGGCATTGGGATCTCCATATATGCCCCTGACTGTGACCAACTTTGATGTCAACTTTGATGTCAGGCATGTCCGTATATGGGCATATTTGTCACACAACACGTGTTTAAAGTAGTTTGAGGTGCATGTATTCATCTTCTACGCATCTTATACCCTGGCGTGTATCGAGCTACGTTCGAGTGATGATGGCGTTGAGGGAGCTGTCGTCGCTGGAGAAGTACCTGGGACTGAAGGAGCCCAATACGTACAGTACGCTGGAGGACGGGGTGGTACCCGTGTTGCAGAGAAACAACGCTCCTCCGCTGGTGGGCTTGGTGACGGTCGCGTGTCACCTGGTGACAGAGAACAAGCGCCCGGAGCTGCTGGGCGCCTCGGCGGAGCAGAGCGCCGTGGTTCATCAGTGGTTAGAGTACAGGGTCACCAAGCTGAACGGCCGCGCCGATAAGGAACACATCAAGACCATTCTGAAGGATATCAACTCCTACCTACTGGATAAGGGTTACATGGCCGGCAACCAGTTCACCCTGGCTGATATTCTCATGTACTATGGCGTTCATCCTCTATTTGTGGAGTTGACCGTCCAGGAGAAGGACACGTATGTGAACGTAACTCGGTGGTTTGACCACATTCAGTGCTGGCCCGGTGTCCGACATCACCTGCCCCCCGTCGTGGTTCTCAGGAACATCGGTGTTCGGACCGGTGGACACGTCTGACACTTGCTTCTGTGGCCTTGTGGTCCCTGAGACTGGGAGGTTGGGGTTTCGTCATACCAAAGACTCTGGACCCTGCTTGGCACTCAGCATTAAGGGTTGAGCTGGGGTACGTCTCTGCGACATACTAGCATCATGTCCAGGTGGTGTACTTGTACATCATGTCCAGGACTTGACCTAACCTAATTCAACTCCCACATCCCGGTGTCGTCTGGACCAGACTTGTGTGTGCCAGAGCCCTCTCTTGGAGAGTTGTGTCAATGAGGGGTCAGAAACAGCATGGGTCGGACGAGCGGTCCAAGCACCTAGGTGCGTGTCGTGGGTTCGAGTCCCGATCCCGACAACCTTTGCTGCGTGTCTTCCCCCCCATCTCTCTCCCCCTTTCCTGTCAAACTACTGTAAATCTATGAATAAAGGCAAAAAGCACCCCCAAAAAAAAATTAATAAAATTAACAGCGCCAGTCACACGGTTCATGTAACTCGAAATAGTGACAATAGTGAACGGGAATGACGCAACTCTCCTTACATGGCTCTAGTGTGCTATACCCGTATGCACATACCTGATGTCACAGTATAGTGACAGGCGACAGCTGAAATCAGCACAAATCACTGTTCAACGTTTTCTGTTGTGTGTCATGTCAAACTAGAGCTGGGCCAGCGAGAGAGACAAAGACAGAGAAGAGGAGAGGGAGTGAGAGAGGGGGAGAAGAAATGGGAGAGAGAGCCTATTTCACCCATGCAATAAATACGGCCAATGCAAGTTTCTCATGTAGAAGGCCAAGGATGGCCTATAGCCATATATACAGTATGACAAGTCTATGGACATTTTATGACGAATTTTGTTTTGTACAAACTTTCAGGCCAAGTCAATGGCAAATGACATCACGTGCTGTCCTTTTGTGATGTCATGCGACTCAATATAAATACATCTTCATATAACTGAGCGCAGCCAAATTGATCAATCGTCATACACGGTAAAAGGTGCCCCTCGTTTCATACAAGTGTGATTTTTCCATCTTGTTTGGCCATCCGTCATCATCAAATATAACGTTAGAGTGACAACCTGTGTAGACTAGAGTGGGTGGAGTTATGCGATGTATGAGTTAGGTCATTCTGTTCATGCGTTAATAATGCATTTTTTGATGCATGATTCCATAAACAATGCACCAATCGCTTATAATCACAACCCTCAAGACATCATTGTATGGCTGTAGAATTGAAACCAAACGAGTGATCCCCCTTGTGACCAGCCTATATCGCAATGATGCTTTTAAACAGATTCCGTGCCCATAAAAGGGTCTGACACGCAGGGCAGAGCAGGGCAGTAACAGTTCACAGGGTTGGAGAGGCCCCACATATACTGTATGTTAGTCATATAGCTCCAACTGTCTTGTTCCATTCCCCTTCCACTGGTTGTGTCAGCCTACACTAGTATTACTCAACATTTCACGCATGCACGCACACACACACTGACACACACTGACACACACTGACACACACACACACACACACACACACACACACACACACACACACACACACAAACACACACACAAAATGTAATGAGTCATGATGCATTGTGCCCCTGCTGTCTGTAGGGGAATGCACTGAGAATGACATCATCTCAGTGTGCGTGCATGTGCGTGTGTGTGCGTGCGTGCGTGCAGGCATGTGTGTATGTGTGTGTGTGTGTGGGGGGGGTATGACTCATGAGGAGGAACATTTCGGGAAACTGACTATTTACTGCAGGTGTGCTCAGTGTAGCGGAATCTGTATGTGTGAGAGAGAGAGAGAGAAAGGGGGGGGGGGGGTTGAGACGTAATGATTTGTGTCTGTGTGTAAATTATGCATCCACTTCCCTGTGTGTTTTGTGCAGTTGTATGTGTGTGTGCGTGCGTGCGTATGTGCACGCATGTGTGTGTGTGTGTGTGTGTCTCTGTGTGGGTGTGTGTGATTCATACTGACTGTCTAGTCTATAGTCTCTCTCCACTGGCTCTCCCTTTATTTTCCCGCCAAAACATCCCCCAGATGTTTCCCCCCTAGCTCCTTCTCTGCTGGAGTCTAGTCTAGTCTCCCCCGTCGCCTTTCCACTGTCCATGATTATTAGTGAACTGAAACGATCTATATATTAACTCAAAATAGAATTGGACATTTCAGTTCACTGAAATAAAAAACAACAAATAGGCTTTTCCAAAAAAAATACAGTTTTGTGTGTTTACAAAACTAACACCATGGAGAAAATGGCCTTCGTTTTAGTCTTTATCATTTCATCCTTTTTGCTATTTTTTCTGACCGTTGGGGGCCCTGACTAATCCATATTACAATAATAAAACTATGCCTTTTCTAAACATAAAACTAAACTAAACTAGCAAACCCACTTTGAAAAATGAAACGAAAAATGAACAGAACTAAATTAAAATATAAAATAGTGACAAATGCAATAACACAACAGCAAAGTTAACAAATCAAATAAAAATACATTAAAAAAAAAGAAATCTAGTGATCTAGTAGTCTTATAGCATGAGATCATGCAGGGCTTGCACTTGAAATGTGCAAGCCCCATGCATGTTCAATGAATTGTTGAATTGTAGTTCAAATCTTAAGTTAAATCTCTCAAACACTAGGAGACTCATTTCGTCAAAAAGATTTGGAGACAGATGAAATAAAGTTCTGTGAAAAGTGTAAGGTTTTAACAATTATTTTTAGTTGGTATAAAGTCAATTTACATAGAGAATGTGGTACATGGTTCAGATTATAATAATAGTACGATACATCAGACTGGTTAAATCATTGCTGGCCATAGACCGGGAAAGCACAGAGGCTGGCGTTGCTATGGCAGCCTGTAGATAACTTTCCCTGCACTGTGCTACGTAAGTTACTAGGCCAAGGTCAAATACATGTAGTCTCAAACCAAAATAGACCATTCATTATGGCAAGTTTGTGGCTGGAGGCAGACAACATGGAGACTGAATAAGGAGTCAACAAGATATAAGATATTAAATCTGAACCTAGCGTCAGGAAATCCATAATATAAATATGATAAAATAATATAAAGGATAATATAGGGCTGAGATTATTAGGCACGTGGATGCATGGTGACATTAATGATGATAAGGAGAACAACCCGAAGTAAACAGGCAGTAGGCTAAGAGTAAAATGATGATATGAAGACTGAAGAGTAAGGTGACAATATGAATGACCTATATGGCATGGGCCAAAGTTCAGGAGGATATGGGACATTGACCACCGGGCATTAGTTTGTAAACAGATAAGACATAATTATCTAACAGCTACAACAGATTAAAGTCTCTGATTTCTATGTCTTTCTCAGCTTCTCTTAAATGATGGATGGAGCCCGCACACCATTATGGTATATACAAAAAAACATCTTTATTTGTTGGTCTGACAACTATCCTGTGGATCTTCATCAGGTCACGTTGACCTACACTGTATTTCTCTGCTTCCCTATACTGTCTGTCTCCTCCTCAGGTTTTCTACCCTGTCTCTCCTATACAGTGGCGTGCACAGACATTTAGAGGGGCAGGTGCTCAAGTGAAAAAAGGGCACCTTGTGCAGCGCGTGGAACCGGCCGGTTGCCTTAATAGTGTGAGATTCATAGATTTTGGGGCCTAAATAATATATTAGAAGCTTTTTTATCAAGAATTGATCAATGTCACCATGGTCCACATACTCACTGTACCACACTGTTAAAATACATACTCGTACTTTAATGCTTAGTATGAGGTATAAAGTACAGCAGCCTTGTGTTCCTAAAACAGAAAGATTGGGTATTGGATAAGACTGACGTTATGTATCTTTCAGGACCTTTCACTGCTTTGTCTCAACCATTACTCAATGGCTCTGGTCTCAGCCACCGCTGTAGATATTTTGACATTCCGTATTTTTTTTAATGTTGCCACTACTGTTGAAGCAGCCATAAACTACACAGGTTCTGAGCATCTTTGTAATGTTAGTGTTAGTAAAAAGCAGGTAAAAGAGTAACGTTTGAGGCAGACTAACATCAGTCACTCTCCCATTCACTGTGTAGTAGAAGCTTGGTGCGGGGAAACCGCAGATGTGTCGTCTCCGCCTACAGGAAATACGTAGGCTGCGACCGTTACGGAATCGGTCCATACACCATCTCACTCAGTGTGGTTCTACAGTCTGTCTCCCCCACATTGCCTCCCTCTGCAGCTTTCCTAAATACTGTCTGTCTCTCCTATGCCGTCTTCCTCTCTCTGACGGCTGGTCTGAATGCAGCACCACTACACAGTGCCCAGTTATATTTATATAGACCAACTTTCACACCGTGTCATCATCCAATGCAAGATACCAAAAACTACGCCAGCTTATGTGGAGTGTTCCTGTGTTTATGGTGCAACACTGATAGAGCTGAGATAATGTGTGTGTGTGTGTGTGTGTGTGTGTGTGTGTGTGTGTGTGTGTGTGTGTGTGTGTGTGTGTGTGTGTGTGTGTTTGTCCGTCAACTAATCTCCGGCACCGTTGGACCGAAAATTATCGTCCTGCAATTAAGACAGCAACTCCTTGGGTCCAAACGGTTGCAAGGAGTTAATGCAAAAACCGTCTTGACCCTTTGGTTTGGTTTGGGCCATTGAATCCCATGCGTTGAATCACTAGGGTCAACGTGGGTCAAAGTGCAACAAGACATATCACACCGCAGGGACAACGCTGAAACCGCCTTGACCCTTTGGTGTGGTTAAGGCTTTAGATTGACTTCTACTACCTGTAGACCTCCGAGGGCGAGGAGCACATTTCTCTATAGTTGTTCATGATTTTACAACTATCATAGGGACAATTTAATATTTTCAGAGGTTCTCAATGAAATCACTCTAAACACAGAGAGGGACATATAGGGAATGAGAGAATACAGTTAAATACATAAAGAAAGCGATATGAAGTGGGAACCAGTGTCCTATAAGACTTATTCAGCACATAAACTACACACCAGGGAGTTCTCTCTCTCTCTCAGCCAGTTAGTAAACTATCATGACAACAGAGACAGGGAGAGGGAGTGCAGAGAAAGAGAGAGAGAGAGAGAGAGAGAGAGAGAGGAGGAAGTACTAACATTTTGTACCCAAGTGCATATAATGTACAATAGCGTGTGTGTGTGTGTGTGTGTGTGTGTGTTACACACACACACACACACACACACACACAGAGAGAGTTGTCTTAGAATAATTTAGCATTTTCATTTGTGTCCGTGACGGTCTGGCATCTGGACAAACTGACTTGGGGTCTGTTCCAACTCTGTGTGCATAGACATCACAGTCCTGACCCCTGGCTGTGATGACATCATTGTAGGGTCTCGTGCGTATGCAGTGCACCCCGGGGGGTGAAGATTATTCAGAGGAATTTTAAACAAGCAGAGAGAGAGAGAGAGAGAGAGAGAGAGAGAGAGAGAGAGAGAGAGAGATTGTTTGTATTTATGTATGTATGTATGTATGTCTTCCAGACACATGGGGGGGGGGGGGGGGAAGCACGCGCGTGTGTGTGTGTGTGTGTGTGTGTGTGTGTGTGTGTGTGTGTGTGTGTGTGTGTGTGTGTGTGTGTGAGAGAGAGAGAGAGAGAGAGAGAGATGGGGATAGAGACTGAATAGAGTACCATTGTGCCCAAGCACTCACACGTGTGTGTGTGTGTGTGTGTGTGTGTGTGTGTGTGTGTGTGGGGGGGGACACAATCAGCACAAAAAACACTGCAAAGGACCTTAGAGAGAGAGAGAGAGAGAGAGAGAGAGAGAGAGAGAGAGAGAGAAAAACAACCAGTAAAGATAAGAACTAGAGGAGAAGAAAGTGATTGCATGCTGACACAAAGAACTACAGAGACAGATAACAGGCAGGCAGGCAGGCAGAGGCAAAGAGGGAGGAAAGAAGGGAGAGAGAGAGAGAGAGAGAGATTGAGAAATACCTATAGAGAGCCTAGTAGTAGAGTAGGGGTGTGTCCTGTCTCCCTCCCTGGATAAAGGGCCATTGTCTGGGGTTCTGTGCACACGTCAACAATAGACATGAGTGACAGGCGGCTCCCAGGAGCCACAAAGGAGAGCCAATGGATCCTTTGTTTCTCTGCGCTGCTACTGTGACGGACAGCCTGCTACTGGGCAGCGCTGGAAAGTAACTCATTACATTTACTCAAGTACTGCTTAAGAACGATTTAGAGGTTTTTGTACTTTACTTGAGTAATTCCGATTTCCAATACTTTAGCCTCTACTCCACCACACCCCAGAGACAAATATACCACACAATAATTACTGGACCCTCGTCTGGTTCTGACAGACAGGTAGTGTGTGCAGGCTGGGTGGTGTGTGATAATCCGGTTGAAGTATTCCTTCGGTACGGCGACTGTGGCGGCGGGCCCGGGAGAACAATAACGCGACACGAGACAGTATCACGCTAAAGGTTCACAAAGTTTAGTACACAAACAGGGAACATATATAGTGCTGGATTATAATGACGTGAGAACAAGATATGAGACATAATAACCGCTAACTGCAGCAAGGCTGACCTTGCTGGCGCTGAGATGTCTCTCGTAGCCTATCTATAAAGTATGCTACAGTTCAGGAAGCATACAATACACAAGTACACTGTATCTCAAGTTCAAGTACATAGACTTAGATGTACATGGGCAACTCATGATTATAACATAACAATAGCCGGGAAGCAGCTCTCTGCTGTATAGGGTGCAGCTAATAATTAGTGATCTATTAACCACGTCTTAAACCCTCTATATGTAAAATGAACCTGAGTTGCAGCTGTACTTCTGCTCTTCTTTCACTATACACAGCGATTCTCTTTGCCCAAAATAGTCAATCTATACATGCTAAATGGTAAAATGGTAAATGGTGCATTTATATAGCATTTTTATCCAAGGTACATAGATTGTGCATTACATTCACCCATTCACACACACATTCATACACCGATGGAACCATGCAAAGCACCAACCTGCACATCGGGAGCTATTAGGGGTTCAGTCAGTGTCTTGCTCAAGGACACTTCGACACTAAAGGCTCATACATACTCCAGTTTTTAGCTTATCACTTAAAACGGTGATAAGAGTTGAGGCCATCATACTCGCGGTGATGTCCTTAAGGATTGACCCCGCCTCCCTGTGGTTTACCCAACTTCTAGACCAATCAGTGAACGGGGTGATAGCTCCAGAGTGAAAAGACTTGTCTGATAGTAAAAACAGAGAGATGGGTCTGTGTCTGCGGTGATAGCTGATCATCACCGCGACTGACATAATGGTGTAGTTTTCCAACCCTTTAAAAACTACACTGTGGTGATAAACTATCGCTAAAAACTGGAGTATGTATGAGCCTTAACTCTGGGGGAGCCTGGGATCAAACTGGGAACCGATCAGGTTCATGTGTTATTATTATTATGAATCTCATTCTCACCGCAATTCTAAGCAAACCCTGCTGTGATTGGCCAGTAGTCGCTGTGATTGACAGTTTTTGCAACTATGCCTAAACCTAACCCTAACCTCAGTAAAACTGTGCCTAAAGATAACTCTAACCCTAACCTCAGTAAAACTATATACCTAAACCTAACCTTAACCATAACCAAGCTATGGTCTAATCTAATGACTTTGCATTAGAGCTATGGACCAGAGCTAACCCTAACCCTAACCTCAGTAAAACCAGGCCTGCCCGGGAGCCAATCAGACGGCTTGTGGTGGGATTGATAATGATGCATCATGGTCAACTACTCAAACCTCTTTCACGTGGAGATTGTGGGAAGGTGTAGCATCTTCTCAATAAGGGGACAACAGCTACGAAGATGTATAACGGAGTCACACAATGGTCGCTTGGCTCGTTCCATAGACTAATTGCTCGGAAAGCAGCTGTTCAGTACAGACAGTATGAGACATGCTCCTGTGCGTTCTCTTGTAAAACGGGGCCATTGGAGTGTTTTGTAGATATTTGTCGAAACTCGGCACACCCAGCTTAAAACTGCAGGGACAACGCCCCGGTCAAAGTGGGACTTCTGGTCGCCGTCTTTGTTGTTTTTCATAGTCTTTTGAATAGTTCCCATTAGGTTTAGTCACATTTTAGTCATCGGAAATGTTTTAGTGTTAGTCTAGCTTTAGTCGACTAAATATAAGATTTTAGTGGACTAAAATGTTTTGTTTTTTTCAGTTTTGTTTATTCAAGATTCAGTGTATACAGTATTTTTAGTAGCAGACTTTGATGCCGTCGTAACGGCTGATTTTACACTTGCTGAAAATAGCAGATCTACAAGCTCACAATACTTTACTGTCAGTATAACGAGTTAAATGGAATCACTGAGCCATCAAACAGTACCTAACAGACAGCCACCAAGTCTCAATGAGGAACAATGAGGAATATAAAAATAAAATTCACTGATTACCAACAAAATACCTTCACTCTGTCCGATTGGATGTGTGTGAGTGTGTGTGTGTGTGTGTGTGCGTGTGTGTGTGTGTGTGTGTGTGTGTGTGTGTGTGTGTGTGTGTGTGTGTGCGTGCACACAGCCGGGCATGCTGAATGCACACACGCACGCAAGCATGCACACACGCACTTACTTGCTTATGGCAGTCCATCGGTGTCGATGATGACGTTGCTCCTAATAAAGTTCATGGGATGATCACTGTTGTGTCTGTCGTCTGTGCATAGCCTGGTGGCTGCTCAGACCAATGCGTGATCCGCATATTTTGTCACAGGACGGGCAAGGGAAGGCAGCAGCGGTGGTCGGTGGACCCCTGGTACGCTGGTGCCGTTGTGCACGCCGCTGTGCTCTCCTCTCTGTGAACTTCACACACACACACACACACACACACACACACACACACACACACACACACACACACACACACACACACACACACACACACACACACACACACACACACAAATATAAGATTTTAGTGGACTAAAATGTTTTGTTTTTTTCAGTTTTGTTTATTCAAGATTCAGTGTATACAGTATTTTTAGTAGCAGACTTTGATGCCGTCGTAACGGCTGATTTTACACTTGCTGAAAATAGCAGATCTACAAGCTCACAATACTTTACTGTCAGTATAACGAGTTAAATGGAATCACTGAGCCATCAAACAGTACCTAACAGACAGCCACCAAGTCTCAATGAGGAACAATGAGCAATATAAAAATAAAATTCACTGATTACCAACAAAATACCTTCACTCTGTCCGATTGGATGTGTGTGTGTGTGTGTGTGTGTGTGTGTGTGTGTGTGTGTGTGTGTGTGTGTGTGTGTGTGTGTGTGTGTGTGTGTGTGTGTGTGTGTGTGTGTGTGTGCGTGCACACAGCCGGGCATGCTGAATGCAGCCTGTTGTATAGTTTTGATGTGGGCAGCAGCAATGAGGCCGGAGCAAACCTGATCCGGTACGCAACACACACACGCACACGCACACACACACAACACACACACACAACACACACAACACAACACACACACTCAGGCTGTGCGCCCTGACCTCCAGCCTTCCCCATGCCCTCTCTTCCATAATTCATACACCATAGTGTAGGAATGCAGCGTCCGTAGGCTGCTGGGATCTGATGGTCGTGTATACCCAGACGCAAGAAAAGCCGCTAATTGTCCACCATCTCACCCAGACAATGGTTCAGCTATCATACTGTCTGTGAGTCATCATGTCTGTACCTAGAGGGATATGCATGCTGCATATGTGTGTGTGTGTGTGTGTGTGTGTGTGTGTGTGTGTGTGTGTGTGTGTGTGTGTGGTTTTGCCCCTGGGGCATTTGGATTTTGATAACGTCTGCTAAACATGTGAATTAATTCATCTCATTTTCTTCTCATGTTCCTCATTGACCTTATAGTTTGCGGCTGGTGAAGCTGTTTTATTCATGAAGTTGAAATTTACAGCGGGCATTAAATTGACGGCGTACTTTGTCATTTTAATCATAACTGCCGTTCTGACGTCATTGCATGATGTGATTGTTTTTTACATTTTAGATTAGATGATAGATAATGGATATTAACACATTTTACATCTATCTGGACAGTTAGAACCCTGTGAAACTATAAACCGTATAATTATATACTAATGGAGAACTCGCTTATTTGAGTTACTCTTCCATTCAACACTTTTGAAAAAGCAAAAATAGCCAATGTATGCACAAGATCGTTGTACAAGCAATGTACGACGAAATGTGCAGGGCGTAAGTAGATAAAATGTTTGTGGAAACGGGTATTTGACTGAAAGCAAACGACTATAACAACGTTTTGTTCACTTTAAATGTCAAAGATCATTATCAAGGGTTAGATTTCATGATATCGTTGCTGTCGGATGGAAACCTTGTATGTTCAAAACCTACGTGGTGTTTTAGGCTCGGGTGGAAACCTTGTATGTTCAAAACCTACGTGGTGTTTTAGGCTCGGGTGGAAACCTTGTATGTTCAAAACCTACGTGGTGTTTTAGGCTCGGGTGGAAACCTTGTATGTTCAAAACCTACGTGGTGTTTTAGGCTCGGGTGGAAACCTTGTATGTTCAAAACCTACGTGGTGTTTTAGGCTCGGGTGGAAACCTTGTATGTTCAAAACCTACGTGGTGTTTTAGGCTCGGGTGGAAACCTTGTATGTTCAAAACCTACGTGGTGTTTTAGGCTCCAGTCGTTTCTAAAGTGCAGTTGCTTATTTGGGCTACCTTAAAAAAAAGAAAAATCGTCAAAATTTAAAAATAAATCTTCGAAATCCTCCAGTTCTGAAATAAATATTTTCACGATTTTTCAAAAATAGCAGACCTACAAGCTCGTAGCGCGCCACTCGGTGGCTTGCTATGAGCTTGTAGATCTGCTGTTTTTCAATAGCTAAATTACAACATAATTTAATTTAAAACACCAAAAGGGGTTCCCGCCCAAAATGGGTTAACCTTATATACACCTGCTATTTGAAAATAGACAATCTACAAGCTCACTTTGGACATTGCAACGCATTGTGAGCTCATAGAAGGAAAAGTGACAAATCTGGAATGGTTTTGAAACGTACAGTATTACAATACAAATCTTGTACGGGGGTCACTGGCACAAACTATTTTCAGATGGGGGCATGGGGCCAAATATAACTTAATTTGGGGTCCTTGACATCAAAATGTTTGACTTTTGAACATTGACCTGCCCTAATAGTCGCTTATTTTGGGCTTGTTTTCATAGACCCTGCATCATGGCTGCTTTCTTGCAAAACCTGGCAACACTGGAACAGCAGCAGGTAAAGTTGAAGTCATTGATATTCTTGCCTCAAGCCATTTCTGCAGCGGGACAGAAAGAGAAAATAACCAAGCAACAACAACCCCCCATGTTTAGAACCAACCAAAACACCTCACTCTAACATGGTGAGATGGCAGCCGCAGATAAACTAGCCCTGAACAGACCTACGTCTCTCTCTCTCTCTGTTGTGTTTAGGGGCTTGGTCAATTCTCGTATTGTGGGCCCTAATGGAGGAGGAGATAAGATATTGGAGCTATATCTTACACTCACGCACGCGCGCACACACACACACACACACACACACACTGGTGTCTGGAGGCAGTGGTTGGGGGTGGGGTGGAAGGGTTGGGTTATGAGGCGGTGTCACATTGCAGGAGCCTGGAGGAGAACAATGGAGAGAGACTGAGTCAGCAATCTGTCTCTCTCTCTCTCTCTCTGCACTGCAGTCCTTTACTCTACCTTGTTACTCAGTTTCCCTCCAAAAAGTCACACACACACACACACACACACACACACACACACACACACACACACACACACACACACACACACACACACACACACACACACACACACACACACACACACACACACACACACACACACACACACACACACACACACACACACGCACTTACTTGCTTATGGCAGTCCATCGGTGTCGATGATGACGTTGCTCCTAATAAAGTTCATGGGATGATCACTGTTGTGTCTGTCGTCTGTGCATAGCCTGGTGGCTGCTCAGACCAATGCGTGATCCGCATATTTTGTCACAGGACGGGCAGGGGAAGGCAGCAGCGGTGGTCGGTGGACCCCTGGTACGCTGGTGCCGCTGTGCACGCCGCTGTGCTCTCCTCTCTGTGAACTTCACACACACACACACACACACACACACACACACACACACACACACACACACACGTTGTTGGATCGTATGGGAGATTAATGTATTGACACAATTAACACTGCCACACTGTATCTAAATTCAGGCTAATTCAATATGTAGACAGCATTGTAGTTCATGCAACTTTGAACAGTATTATATTATATATAAATATATCAAATATAATTTCATTACAAAAACTATTCAATTCAAGGAGCTCTGTTGGCATGATAAAACATACCAATTTGCATTACACATGCAAGTGTATAAACAAAACAATGGGGAAAGTATATAGCCTACAGTTGGAAGGGGTACAGCATTGTGTAAACAGAGCTATGCATTTTGGCAAGGGTAATAGCTGGGTATAAATTGAGTTGAAACAATAAGCAGCAATCTTTAAGTCACTTTTGGGACAATTAGCAGTATTTCTCCCATAATCATTTACGATACGATATGATACGATACATACAGTATCATTATGCAAAAAGCGTAAGAGACAAAGCTCTGTTTATTAGGTGCAGTATAGTCCATAAGATGGTTTTATTCCATTGGCCAACCTTCTCTTATCACAACAGTTCACAAATATTGCTTCTATGCACATAGTTGTATTTCTCCCAGTAGGTAGGCCTATGTGAGTTTTTCTTTTTTTTCCTTCATGTTTTCAAACTCACATTGGGTGCATGTAATCTGTGCAAAAACGATGCATAAAGTGTTCATTGTTCATTGCATTACTACTAGCAGGGCTTATCCCCATGCTGGCTTGTGGTGGACATTTTTGCCACGGACATACAAATGAGCGGACAATGATATTAATACCAGGCAGAAACGTATAGCGAGCTAGCTCTGAATGACCATAACAGGTCTGTAACTCTGAGTTTACAAAATGTAACCAAATGGACCCATTTGTACAATCTCAGAGTTACGGTGGACCTTGCAAATAAAACATTTGAGAACCACTATTACAAGTTGGACTCCTAATATGTCATAGTGTCGTAGTAAATGAGTGTCATAGTAGGCCTACATATACTGAAGAAAACCTGGAGACTTGACCTTCTAATAAGTAAGTAATTTGGCCTTATGATCCAAATAAGAACAATGTTACAATTTTTGTAATGGTGTCTGAAGCACAACATCTAAATGTGCCATGGACAAGACCAAGCAGAAAAAACAGAGAAATGTGTTGGGGTGTGCGTTGAGTGGCTTATCACTGCGGCGTGACGTCATGTTGTAGTTTTCCCAACCACCCGTATGTATGCGTGGGCCTTAAATGCAATAACATGGTCTGTTGGTCTGGCTCTATTCTTCTCGACCTTTGCAGAGTCATCATCACTTATACGTTATGGATTATGGGACACATTCAGCAAAATCCTATTGTCTGAAAATACATTCTGTTTAACCTATATAGGTAGTGGATGTCACGGGACTCAGTATGGGGTACTGGGAGCACCTGCTGATTAACTTCAAGCCCACATGACTCACCGAACTCAGCTATTCCCTGACCACAGATAACAATGGAGAGACCACACACAGACACACTCACACACAGGCAGGCGGGTGCATGTGCACGCACGCACGCACACACACACACACACACACACACACACACACACACACACACACACACACACACACACACCAGGACTTGCCTTTGTCTCTTGGAACTCTCTCTCTCTCTCCCTCTCTTTCTCTCTCTGTGTACACTAACAGCATGTCACCCTTCGCGGCGCCTAATAGTGACAGCACACTTCCTGCACTGTTAGACCACCAGCTGACCCCTACATGTACTCAGTCACACATGCACGCACGTGCATGCACACACACACACACGCACACACTTGTTACTCAGTTTCCCTCCAAAAAGTCACACACGCACGCACGCACGCACGCACGCACGTGCACACACAAACACACACACACACACACACACACACACACACACAGAGAGACACAAAGTGGCCACCAGCATAGTGTGGCAGCTATTAAAGTAACATTTCCTCCTATAGTGATTGTGTGTGTCTGTGGTGATCTCTGACCTTTCAGCACTGATTCATTAGAGACTACTCCTCTTATCTGTTGCCTGTATTTGGGTTCTGTCACATGACTCACACCACTTCTTCTGTGATGCTTCCGAGACCACAGGAATATCATCTTGTATTTAATTAAACGGCCGTAGAGTCACTGTCATAGCAAGCCAAAGTTCAGATCAGCAACAAACACGAAATATATAACTATATACACGGACAGGCCTGTGTGTGCGGTGTGGCTTTTACTCTCCACACGCATGAGCAAACTGACACAGGCAATTAACCAGGATAAGGTGCCGATATTGTGATACAGCATATTTATTAAGCCTAGTACCAGAAATCAGTATTCCCCCCTCCTGTCCGAGGGTGGGCTGTGCCTGGGGGAGGGGGTTCTCCAGCCCCCCCCCCCCAGCACCCCTACTTCCCTCAGCCATATATAGGCGTGAGCTAATTCGGGACAGGAGAGTTAATGTCTGGAATGGCTGGTTCTGATTGGCTGTGAGGACTAGAGCTAGATGAGTAGGGGTTATAAGTAACTACCAAGTGAAGACAGGTTAAGCCTGATTTATAGTTGCCCGCTGCTGTTGCCTGCCGTAAACAGCAGATATACAAGCTCACTGGTGACAACCCTACTGGCGACATGCGCTGTGTGCACGACTGAACCGTCCCCGTAAATATGACCCGCACAGAATCGCATTCATGACACTGACTGAAAACCGACTGAGTGCATCTATAACACATGCACACGCACGCACACACACACACACACACACACACACACACACACACACACACACACACACACACACACACACACACACACATGCCAGCACATCCCTCCATCTCCATCCATAGTAATGGGACGATGTTGACCCAGTGCTCAGTCCCCGACGTTTCCTATTGACCCAAACAAGCCCGGCTCTCTGCCTGACCCGACCTCCGACCTTTGACCTCTGTATCACCTGCCATAAAACGCTGTGTGTTTGTCCAAGACAGACATCGGCCTTTATCTGACTCAACAGAGGCCCTCAGGGGCCCAGGGCCCCCCCCTCCTGCTGGAGCCCAAACACTCTATCTGGTGCTTTATTTATGGCTCTCATTTAGTACTGGAGACACAGGGCCGGGTGTGTGCATGACTGTGTGTGTGTGTGTGTGTGTGTGTGTGTGTGTGTGTGCATGCGCGTGCGTGTGCATGCGTGTGCATGTGCGTGTGCGCGCGCGCGTGTGTGTGTGTGTGTGTATGCCGACTATATTCACGTCTGCGTGATTCAGTGCTGTAGCTCAGTGTTGGAATCCACAGCTAGCTAAACATCAACCAGTCATCAGACGACGACATCATCATCGTCATCATCTTCATCACAGAGTCACCCAGAACAGAGGTCATGTGCTGGTCAAGAAGGTTCAATCCACCTCCTCCACACTCTCTCTCTCTCTCTCTCTCTCTCTCTCTCTCTCTCTGGGTCATCAATGGAACCAAATTTGGTTTGGAGTGTTTGGTTTGAACACTCAAGAGTTACAGACCTATTATGGTCATTCAATGCTAGCTCTTTATGTGTTTCTGGTAATGTTAATGTCCACTCAATTTGTATGTCCGTGGCAAAAATGGAATTGACAAAAACGTCCACCACAAGCCAGCATGCCAGAACCACCACAAAAGTAACCTCGCCTCACCATGGAAAGCCTGGTCTCCGTTTCATTTCGGTATATGATCCGCTGGGGAGCGGATGATATCGTTACGTCATCTTGTAGTATTGTTTTGTAGTTTTGTATGTGTGACAGGCCGGAACAACAAACACGAACTTCCTTTTCCCTCAAACCGGAAGAATAACAATGAAAGCTGTCGTAGCCTGCAGCTTTTATTGAGAAAAATCGGTTTGAGGGAAAAGGAAGTTCGGGTTTGTTGTTCCTGCCTGTCGACTACAAAACAATAATACAACATGACGTAACGATATCATCCGCTCCCGGCCGGATCATATACCGATAGGAAATGATGCCCAGGCTACCACAAAAGGCTCTGCTCAGGCTCTGCCAGTGGGCATAATCAGCCAAAGTCCCCTCACCTGTGCAATTTCCAGCCTCTGCCTCAGCCAATTGATTGCCATGGTAAACCCACACCTGACAGTTGATTAGCCTACTTAACCAGTCCACTTTTCACAGTCAGTCAGTCAGCCCTCTTCAGACACAGACAGAGATCTCCATTTGGGACACAGACAGGCAGTTAAAACAGGTGCTATGACAAGTTGACAGTAGCCGACGGGCACGTACAAGTCTAGTTGAACCAATGGAAAGTATTAAAAAGTACTTTGGCGAAAACCTTCAATAACTCCTGATTGGATCCTCAAACTATCTGCCAAACCAGCCAACTCCACCCGTTTTTTTCTTACGTCTGTGTTGGATAAAAAAAATATTGAGCCAATGAAAAGAATTAAAAAGCGCTTAATTTCCTGAAAAATGAACATTTTCTTCTTCATTTTGTTCTTCCAGACAGCATAGATATGGACATTCATTGTCCTCTACAGATAAGTTGAATTCCACTGTAAGCCTGACTTAGACTTAATTATCGCAATGTACTGTACAAATAGCAGATCTGTAAGTGTCGCTTTTTGAGAAAGATTATTTGAAAGATTTGTTTTGGAGTGTTTTTGTTGAAGTGATTAGTTTAACTGTTGCACCCCTTATTCACCGTTACTTGATTGGGGGGACTTTAGTGGATTTATGCAATTTGGAAGTGAGGTGATTGAGTAATGATTTCCTCCTCTACGCTGCTTGTTGTTTGTATTGCACTTTTCAAGTGAAACCCGTACAGTATAAAAAAGGTAAACGGTCAAATAGGATAACAGTAGAATAATGAGATAAGATGATAAGATAAGCTTTATTGGTCCCTGTGGGAAAGGCGTAGTAACGGCAGTAATTCTGAAAACACAGGATTGGCATAGCTACAGGCAAGAGTCTGACATTCTCCGACTGTCGGAATTCATAGTCATTCATTCCTTCATTTTTGGATGAAATGTTTGAAAATGTA
>NC_137865.1:39276529-39369029 GCF_963924005.1 Protomyctophum bolini
TTTCCACCTCTGCTCACAGGTCCTCGGGTACAGTGAGATATGCTCACATGCAGGTCCTCAGGTAGTTTTACTTGAGGTAACTTGAGACATTTCTGAGACATTTCTAAACTAAAGGATGTTGCAGGTGGTTTACAGTGTAATAAACCACCTGCAGCCTTTCGCTTAGAAACGTTCCACCAGGTTGGAACGTGAGGAATATTTCAATTGGGCCTCCAAATAAATGGCATACCACTTTACGATTGTATCGATGATAGAACGTTGATATTAAAAAAGAGAGAATGTAAAAATAAGTCATAGAAACTTTAACAATACATTTTCATTGTGATACAGATAAACAGGAACTTAAAGTAAACTAAACTGACTAAGTTAGTTCCCAGTTGAACACATTCACAATTTAATAAATGTTCCATTTGGGAAAGAACTCTCAGAAGTTCTTTCCCAAATGGAATATTTATTATTCTGTTCACCAAAAAGCTGGAGATGGGAGAGACCCCCATTACTGAACAAACTCAGAGCGTTTGTTCGGTAACAGGGTTCTATAGACTAGAGTGTAGTAGCAATGACTGCTATTGGAATATAGTCATTTAACAATTGGAAAAATAAGTCACTTACATCTTTAAACAATATATACTTCATTCTACATCAAATAGCAATAATATCCGATCTACAAGCTTTTCACCGAATGTTTTTCCTGAACGGTCACCTATTATGTCATGCCCAGGGTACAGAAATGGAACGTTTAACAACTGACATTTAGACAATAAATGGACCATATGAATGCCGAGTACAAAGTACCAGTAAGTCAATATGTAACTCAGATCAACATATAATCAATATATAGCAAACAAAACACAATACTTCAACACAGAGTCAACACAGACCATAACAAAGGCTTACATGGTCATGTACTGCATGGTTGGAGAAGTGAGTGCTGTGGTGGTGACTAGATGAGTGAGTGAGGGCTACTAACAAAATCTATCAAAGGTCTTATACAAAAATGTTGCCCACTCTTTTGCACCTGTAAACTTTTAATTGGAGTTGAGTTCAATTGAGTAGGTCTCACGCTGATCTTATGTTGGAAAAACGAAATCGTATATCGTATATTTATCCTAAATAACTGCTTTTCAACAAACACTATTTTTGTTGAGCGAGGCGGCCGCGTGACAAAGGTTAAAATGAGGCCTATGAAGGACGACTCAAAACTTAGCTAGGAGCTTCTGTCCAGCGCTATGTTGTCATGCCAGCACCCTACCTATTCTGAAAGAGAAGATGTGATTTTTTTTCCTTTTCTTTTCTTTTAGCTAAACAGAAGAGAGCATAGGAAGGTTTCAGATGGTGGAATACCGGCAGGCAGCCCTTTATCAGAGACACAGAGAGAGAGAGACAAAGAAACAGAGAGACGGCGACAGACTGCCAGCGATGTATGTTATAAAAGGAATGGATACAGTAACATACCCTTCATCCTCTCCACAGAGAGACAGAGGGAGAATCATATAAGGCACCATACAAATATACACTTATAAAGTAACCCCCCCCCCACTCTCCATCTGGCTCCCATTGTCTGGTCGCCCCGAGCGACAGGTGGCATTGTTCCCACGGAGACTGTTGCCGTGATGGCAGCACACTCCTTGGGGTGTAACCTCTCTGTGTACGCATAGTCGCGTACACATCCACACCCACTTGAACTGCACACACACGCACGCACGCACGCATGCACACACACGCATGCACGCATGCACGCACCTACACACGCACACACACGCAGTATACTGCACTCCGCACGCACACACAAGTCCTGTCCGCCACCTGTCTGGGTCTACACAGGCAGGTGTGTCTCAGACAGGAAGTGGCCCGTCTCTCTCGTGGAATGTCTCGATCCGTTGACCAGCTCATTTCCTGATCTCGAAGGAACCGCTAAAAGCCGAGTGAAGGACATTTTGTCCACGACCTAATGCACCCTAGAGGAGCAAAGGGCTTAAGTCAAGTTTATCCAAAGCGCTTTACATAGATTGTGCATTACTACATTCACACACACTTTCATACACCAATGTCAGAGGAAACCATGCAAGGCACCAACATGCAAATCGGAAGCAATTAGAGGTTCAGAGTCTTGCTCAAGGACACTTCAACAGTTCTCTGGGGGAGCCGGGATCGAACTGGGAGCCTTGCAGTTCCCATCCAGCCGCTCTACCGGCCAATCTACTCTCCCTGAGCCACTACAACATTACACTACAATACTATCCTTAGCAATTCCAAAAGCACATCACAAACACCTTCTGTCATTGTGACTATGGTGCAGCCAAATTACACTGGAAGACACAGCACAGAAATCACGACTGTCTTTCTTTACTGTGCAAAATACGGTGCAAATATGTAACGCTATGAATATGAAATGAATGTGAAACTAGATCAGTGGCCTTGTGGTTAGAGTGTCCTGTTTGGCACTCAGCATCAAGGGTTGGATTGGGGGTTAAATCCCTGTGACATACTAGCGTCATGTCCAGGGGGTGTACTTGTGCTGCCTCACGCTACAGAAACAGGAGATAGCCTCCTGCCCTGTGGGCCTCATGATGGATCGGCAAGGCTATACTATAAAATACAAACCGATACATGCACATGCAGCAACATGCGATAACATACCCATGTAGGATATATAAGTACAAGTACAAAACAAAGGAAAAAAGTACAAAGGAACACAAACATGCACCCTGGAAAATGAATTCCAATGCATTAAACGCGGTCCACAGGAGTGTGTAATAGAACATGTTTGTACAGTGTGCCAGCTACACAGTAAAACCACAGATAAATATGTACAGTCATATATAGTGAGCAATATACAATCTTAACAGTGGTGAAACATTAACAGCGGTTAGCCTAAGTAAGCAGGCCTGTGATTATGATCAGTGGTGGAAAGTAGCCAAGTAGGCTACATTTACTATACCACTAACTAAGGGAATACCACTAATTTTCAACATTTTAATATGACATTAATATACCTTAGAGTTGTTGTGTGGAAATAATTAAAAAAAAGTCCCCACATTCTGTGTTGCCTAGTTTGAAAAAAATACTGTACGTTAAGTACAATTTTGAGGTACTTTTACTTCACTGGAGTATTTCCAATTTCCAATACTTTTACACTCCACTACATCTCAGATATAAACATTGTAGTTTAATTTTCCTCCACTAGATTAATTAGCAAAAGTTACTTTGCAGATTTTTATTATTATTACAAAACATAGCCGATCTACGATCTCACAACACAATGCGTCGCGAACTCGCAATGTGTCGCATTGTGAGCTTGTAAATCTGCTATTTTCAAAAATATTTGTATACATTTGAAAACTTGAAATGGGACATATATTCTGCATAGTGAGTATAGGCTACTTTCTACTTTTGGTACTTTAAGTACATTTTGATGCCAATTATTTTGTACGTTTACGTACATTTTGAATTCCGGACTTTTACTTAAGAAATGTGAGGCCTTTTTCCACCACTGTAGTGTACATCCCAGTAACCGATGAGCAGCGAGCAGAAGAACAGAAGAACAGAACACGTGGGGGGTTGCTTATGAAGCTTAGAATGGCTACCCACACACAATGGACTGACCGCATTGTTTAACACTATGACACAGGTGTGTGTGTGTAACTGTGTGTGTGTGTGTGTGTGTGTGTGTGTGTGTGTGTGTGTGTGTGTTTGTGTGTGTGTGTGTGTGTGTGTGTGTGTGTGTGTGTGTCACACACACTCATGCAGTGTGTGAGGTGAAGAGGGTCAAGAGGTCAATGTGTTCAAGGTTCAAGGTGCACGCACGCCCGCCCGCCCGCACGCACACGCACACACACACACACACACATACACTAAATCACAATCTCTCTTTCTCTCTGTGTGTGTGTGTGTGTGTGTGTGTGTGTGTGTGTGTGTGTGTGTGTGTGTGTGTGTGTGTGTATCTGGTGGCGATGTACTGCTACTGCCCCCTACAGGCCAGAGTGGAGAACACAGAGGAACAGGGAATCTGTTCAAAACTGTTAATGGTAAATCACATTCAATTAAATTCAAAGGAGATTTATTTGGCATGACAAATATACATTTATATTGTTACGGCAAGTGCCAAATATAACATAATAAAACTATTTTACAAACACTGGGGTCCAGGGGAAAGTATTTTGACTATACAGTAATCAAAATATCTCTCTACAGTCTGCAATAAATATAAGACTGCTCTGACTGCAACATTACATTTTCAGATAATGAAACCATGCATGGGTAAATCATCTGAGTTGTTTTTGCACTGCTTGGTAGTTGGATGTCATATATTTAATATACAGTACTTAGTTTTATAGTATATTTTTGACTGACTGGGATCCTGTGCGCTGTTGTTGGTTGCAAAGTGCAAACTTCCAATTCCAATTCTACTGGGCTACCAGCACCCCCTGCTGGTCACACTCGTCATTACAATTACATTCAATTCAAAGGGCTTTTCAAAGTCCAAGAACAAGATGGTCAAATTATCAGGACTTGAAAATTAAATACCAGTAAGACGTCTGAGGGCGACACACACACACACACACACACGCACGCACACACGCACACACACACACACACACACACACACACACACACACACACACACACACACACACACACACACTACAAATAAAGACAGTGTTCTATTTTACCAACACAAGCACACATTTAACACCCCATTTCTGCACAGCGGCAGAAGCAGCAGCAGCAATAAACAATAATGTATGTCTTACCTATATTTGGGAGAAAGTGCCTTCCCTTTCGCATGAATTTATCCAACGGGGCAATAGTTTATTAAATGAGTTTGCAAATTGCAACTCTCCAGCTCCAGGTGTAACCATTTAACAGGTTCATGTGTCACGCAGAACCTGCTACAAAGGTTCCTACTACCTAAGCATATGATATTACGATATTACTCAAAACAAACACCTTTTTCAACATTATTTAATTCCCCAAAGTTAAATACATTATTGTTGTAACAGATATATTTGTATATAACTTTGTATATAACACCAGGAGATTCTGCAGCGCCCTCAACACCCCAATGTGTCCCAATCTAAGCAAAAATGGGGCGTGACCCAAAAGGAATTGCAATAGTAATCGTTCAAGGTTTTTTATGATCCATTCCTTTATAGGGTCATCCAAATAACATTTTAAAAATCACACCAGACTAACACCTGTGAAGTGAGGGGCGCTCTTATCATCTTACAACATCGAGGAGGGAATTCTAACTCATGTTGCTATGAGTAGGTGATGTAATGATGATGTAAAACAAAAAAAACAAACATTAAATTCTCTTTATTGTTAATGGCGTTTTTAAAACAAACATTGAACTAAAAACAAATATTAAAACCCATTTTGGGCGGGAACCCCTTTTGGTGTTTTAAACATTATGTTATAATTTAGCTATTGAAAATGAGCAGATCTACAAGCTCATAGCGTGCCACCATGTGGCGCGCTTCGAGCTTGTAGGTCTGCTATTTTTGAAAAATCATAAAAATATTTATTTCAGAAAACTGGAGGATTTAGAAGAATCTTTTTTAATGTTGAGGTCAGGCCTAAATGGGTTAAATCTGCATATACGAGGGGCTCAAATAATGAGCAGGTAAATGCAGGGGTTGAAAGTTGGGGTACCATTGAAAACCTATAAAGCAAAGATTTAATATTTGACCGGCCATAGCCGTCATCACAAATGTGGTGAGGTCACATCTGGGCAAGCGGCTATGGTCGAATTTAGCCCTAGGAGAGTTTTTCGTGCAAAACCAATGCTTGCCCCAAATTTTCCAGAACAGCCAGGAGGCCGGGCTTCCTAGTTCAAATTTGAAATGTTTTGAAATTCTTAAATTTTTGCACTCTTGCAACTTAAAATGCAATAGGCCTACAATATCTACCGGTAATTGTAATCCAACCCTTGATGTGTGCGTGTGCGTGTGCGTGTGCGTGTGTGTGTGTGTGTGTGTGTGTGTGCGCGTGCATGTGTGTGTGCGTGTGCGTGTGCGTGTGCGTGCGTGCGTGCGTGCGTGTGTGTGTGTGTGTGTGTGTGTGTGATTAAAGTGGGAGAGCACAGGAAACACACACACACACACAAGCATGCATGCATGCACACCTGTCAGAGAGAGAGGGTAGGCCAATGTGAAGTTAAGAGAGGATAATTTGAGTAGAGGTCAGACTGAGTTACAATAGAGAAGGAGGGATAGACAGGGAGGAGAGCTATAAAGCTGTGCAGCCAGCCAGCCAGCCCCCCTGCTGTGGGTTTAATGAACTGCAGTCACTAACCAGGTTTGCTGCTCCCAGCTGTTCACTGTACAACACAAAGACAACATGTTTGGCCATGCTCTTTTGTCCTCTACAGGCCTCCATACCTACAACTCAACCAGGGAAATTAAGGCAAATTTCTCTTTTGCATTGGTCTCAATTCTCAAACTAAAAGGTTTAGGAATCTCTGAGATAGAAGACTAAATGTAAAGATCGGTTTGCTGTGAGTGAATTTAAGGTTTTAGTTTGTCTTTAGTTTGTATTAACGGACCTATAATGGCTGTAGCAGTGCATCATTCACACTATAGTCACGACTCACGACTGCCAGGGGTTTAAATTTCACATCGACAAAACATAACACCATGCATGAGAGGACATAAATTTAGTCTCTGTAGGACAGTTTTAGCACTGTTGGTCTGTAGCACCATATTGGCTATTAGCTCACACCTAAGTGTATAAGTAAGTGTGTGTGTGTGTGTGTGTGTGTGTGTGTGTGTGTGTGTGTGTGAGAGAGGGGGGGGGGGGGTCCTAATCACAGTTGCCTCTGTGTGAAGTAATTTTCTGTTTCTCCACCTGGTAATTATTCTGCAGTTGTTACAGATGTGTGATATGATACTATCACTTTCTCTTTCTGTCTTCCTCTCACCTTCCATCCATTCCACTGCCTTCACCCTTTCACCATGCATGCATTCCTGATAAGGCGTTCTTCAAAACATATAAACTGTATTTTCATAACATGGGTAAATGTACTTTTAGAAAATAAAATAAGGTCTGCACACTGGAATAAGCTCTAACGTTTAAAATTAAGCTTTGGAGCTTATTCCAGCATGCAGAAATTATATTTTCTTTTCTATTATTTTCCTCTGCCCGGCACCAGCTGGCGTTTAGTTAGTGGATGTGCGTGCTCTATTGTATTTTTCTTTTAAATGTACTTTTAGCACATGAACCTCTCTAACTGTCCTAACTAATCTTTAGTTCAAATATTTTATTTTGGCCTGTAGGCCTATATGTTACAGTATCTCCAATCTTATGATCCTTGGCTAATTCATCACTGACTGAGAAATGATTGTTCCTTGAGAACTCTTTTGACAGTTTGACAAACACCATTGTTCCTCCATTTGAGGCTTTGTTTATTATTTTCTAAACACGTCCTTTCTTCCCCGGCGTTAATCTGTCATCCCTTCTCTCACACAGCATGCCGAGGGCCTTTTGGCCTGTCTTCCCTCGTTGGATCAGAAAGCTTGTGACAAAGTACCTCGACACCTCCTCCACAGAGTGTTAATCTACAGTTCCTACTACTGTAACATCAGCCACTCAGAGCCAGTGAGTGACCATACAAGTTATTCAACTAACACTTTATTTGTCAGTGTGGTGATGATGCATTGACAAATTGTCACGTCACAGGTTTACAGGTGTGAGTAATAGAGCAGTGGTTCGAGAACCCAAAAGGAAATGAGAATAGCAGATCTACAACTCATAACACGTCATGGAAATACATTTTCGTAAAATGTGAAAAATTGTGAATTTGTTATGGACATTTTTGAAAATCATTTGAAATCAAACCAAAATGGCTGAGGAACTAGTGTGCACTGCTTTATAGCTCTTATGTTTTGCTGCATTCGAGGAGCAACCATTTTCTTTTCTCCTTTATTGTAAAAGAAAAAGGTTGAGTGAGTGAAATAATTTTAATACAAGGGGGTATATATAGAATAAAACTATATAACAACAAAATCGTATATGTATTTAATAAATACTATTAATACTATTAAATACTATTTATATGTCAATCTATACTCAAACAAGAAAGGCAGAGTCTCTCTGCATGTTAGGCATGTTAGCAGCAGGAGTTCTTTACTTTATTCGGAATATACAGTATCATGCATCTTATGAGGAAATCAAACACACCTTCCATGACATGAAATGCCATTGAAGCTGACAGAGAGTGTCGGCTCACATCAAACAGGCGATGAAGTGATTCAGGAGAGAAACATTTGAGATTTTCTCACCTGGCGACCTGAAAGCGGGAAGTGACATCACTGACATCATGTGCGTAGCGAAGCGGGAGCCCGGCGTGACATATTGTGAGTTGTGACTTTGACACTTTATGCAGCATATGACATCCTGTAAGCTGCTTACCAACCAGGGCCTCTGTGGTGGGCCTGCTTATGGAGGTGGCGCTTCAAACACCATGCATCAAACACTCATCATCGCTTTCCTTTTATTGACATTATTACCTGGCAGTGGTAATCCTCACCAGTGGTGCAAAGTACATTTACTCAAGTACTGTAAGCCTACTGAAGTACCATTTTGATATATTTTTTACTTTACTCGAGTATGTCCAATACTTTTACTTCTTCTCCACTACACCTCAGAGGCAAATATTGTACTTTTACTCCACTAAAATTATTTCCCTATTTATTTTTTAGCAAAGGTATTATATCCCCAGATTCCCTATTCTATATCGATCTGTCCTTGTTTCCCTAAACCCACCTATCCCTCAATAATTGAACGCACCATTTGCTAACTAGATACAGATCAATACTTAATTCTTCCAGCCATCTGGTCAATCAATAGGATCAATAGATTAGCCTTGTACTGAATCAATACAGAGTGAATCAGAGGCATTTATTGATTGACTGGTTATTCAGCCTATGAGCTTCAATAGTAACGAGAAGACGTACATTGTTTCTTTATAGACCTTATTAAGGCATCATATATTCTCATAAAATACACATTACGCATGCTACAATGGGACAATTTGCCTTTGGGAGTAAGCCCAAGTGATTGTTTGTGCAGATTGATAGCTTCATTTTCTCTAGTAAATACCGGTCCATATCTATCTGCCATATATGAATTAATTACCGGTACATTAATAAACAGAAACTTCTTATTTCATACTAATATTTGGTTTTATGCCAGAGAGACGCGCATCAGAAATGCCTATCACAAGTTTCCAGATATATTCTTCTGAAGTTTAAACAGAAATACAGAGTTTTATTATACACTTGGCATTGGTTCACGCCTCGTCATTATTTGTGACATTTATGCACAATGTCTATCAAAACAAAACAGACTATCTTGAGGGGAACAATTATGTTAACACAGATTGCAATTTGAATAGCAGCTCATTACTTAGGCAGTATATTCATTTATTTGAATATTTTATGAACTAAATAGTTCATTTGTATAATGCAAATAATGTTCCGTGGAAATACCAGTCAGGACCAAAACCCCGGCATTCATAAACACACCCTTTGTCTTCAAATGAATCAATAAAATTGATCAGTCAGAACCAATCCCCGGCCTAATGTGTTCCTATCGGGTTACAGGTATTGAATGTACGATTTGAGAGGGTCTTTGTTCTGTCAATTTGAGACAAAGAGCCTTAATAATCCCATGCTGCTAACAGGCCATCGTGATCCCTTTAGCTCACTACAGCTGTTTACCTGTAGAGAGAGTGCTAAGTTAAGTGTTGGTTATAACCCAGCAGCCTGCAGAGAAACAATGCTACACAGCCTCTCTCTCTCTCTCTCTCTCTCCCTCTCGTTTGGGAGATTAAAGAGAAACAGGTGACCTTCCATTGATCAGTTTCAACAGAGAGAGAGAGAGAGAGAGAGAGAGAGGGTCACCTTTCCACTGGTCAGCTGTGGGTGTTTGTTTAGTGGCCCTAGGGCCACATCCTGATGGACAGGCTCAGCTGAGCAACCTGATCTGATATTTATGGGTTGGTGAGAGCGGTGTGTGTGTGTGTGTGTGTGTGTGTGTGTGTGTGTGTGTGTGTGTGTGCGTGTGTGTGTGTGTGTGTGTGTGTGTGTGTGTGTGTGCGCGCGCACGCGCGCGTGCGGTGTGTGTGTGTGTGTGTGTGTCTATCAATCTATGTTTTGTTCTATCTATATATATTTTTTTACCACTTTTCTCCGAATGTAGTCGTTATGCCATTGTCCCCACTCCTCACTCCTAGAGGATCCTACAGTTGATCATGTGGGAGGGCATAAACAGCCTGCCATGTTTCCTCCCAATACACATGAAGTCAAGTCACCAGACACTTGTTTTCACGGGACAGTGAGGAGTGTCACCACCGGGGAAACATTCTATCCCTCATCATTCCACACCTGCTGTTGAATCAGAGAGAGCCCCCCCCCCCACACCTGACTTCCAACCCACAAACAAACCAACCTTGACACACCATACCGACAGGTGCCAATTTAAGAACTTTTAAGACCTTTTTAATACCTAAAACAAGATGAAATGAGACCATTACTGCATCAAAAGTAATTAACAAAATATACTACCAATCAAATAATATATGATAGAGGCACAAATTGTGTTTATTATTTATCTATGGAAACAAACAAAATGTAATGGCTCAACTCTTACGTGACCCGTACGTGACCGCCCAAAATGGGTCCGTGATCCAGAAATGGGTCCCGGACTCCCGGCCCAGTTTTTGGGAACCACTGCCCTATAATAGTGTGTCCATGGTGGTGAGCAGGAAGGAACTTCCCAGTTCCCAGGCTGTGTCACCTGGATGCCATCATCATTTACCTCCTGATGCCAAATGACAAGGACCATGTGAGAGAACTGTAACAGCAGCTGCACAGACACACAGACAGACAGATTGGTAGATGGAGAGACAGGCAGACGGACGGATGGACAGGCACTAGCCTCCGTACTGTCTCTTAAGCACACAGGCACGCAGGCACACACACACACACACACACACACACACACACACACACACACACACACACACTTCCCATCCATTTCCCATCTGGGGTCCACTCAGCCCCCAAGACTTCACACACACACACACACACACACACACACACACACTTATGCTCTCACTAACTAAGCGACCCCCTTCCCCACCACCGCCTGTGCCACCCCCCCCCCATCTGCTTTGTCTCTCAAGGGAAGACCTCCAATCAACTACACATGCACGCATGCATGCATGCACAAACGCACACACAAAGTCCTTCAGACAGTTACATCATGCAATCCTCTACTCTGTGTGTGACAGTCCACTGGTTACTGGAGTAAACAAGGCATGCAGAGATGTATTCTGTAGTGCCGAAAATAGTCTGGTTTTACTGCTTACACTAAGAACAATATGGATATTAAAGTGAACATTCCATTATAGTGATTTATATCAGTTGTTTCTGTCCTCGACAGAATAGGGACAGAATAGGGACAGGACGGAGTTCTCCACCCTATAACGCCCAGTGCTCAAGACGGAAATTGATCAAAAGGACGGAGATTATTGATATCAAAACTGATCGCATCGCTCCACAGGCTGGGAGCATCTGTTGCACAACACTCAATGTTATTTTGTGTTTTGAATCAGAATCAAACTTTATTGTCACATCACATTACAGGTAACATGGGTGAAATTCTTGTTTGTGCAGGCTCATCATTGCAGTTAAAAGAAAGAAAGTGCATAGTACATGACTAATCTACATGGTACAATATGTATGCATATAAAAATAAATAAAGTGATGTAGCCTATGTGTATATACAGAGTAGTCTCTACTAAAGGATTGGTTTTGGCTATACATCAAGCTACTTCAGCCACATCCGGGAAAACATCCGGTCCGTCGCTAAATGTGCTCCGCTGCTATAAATCTTTTTGAAATGATTTAGTGGATTAAATAACCCCGGGCGTTCAGGGTTTAACTTGTAACCTTCATCAGAGCATATTCAAGTGAGCAAACGTATAAGTATAACCTTGTATGTTATTCATATTCAACTTTATTTTATGTTCTTGCTTGATCATTTCATTGTGTAGACTGTGTTCTGATGAAGGTTAGCTGATGGAAACCGAAACCGATGTTTGTTTGTTTTTTTGGTACTAGCACCACTCCCATACGCAGCAATGTGTGTGTGTCTGTATGTGTGTCTGTCCGTCCGAGCATGGAAATGGCGTTATCACTTTTTTTTGTCGTTATTGATTTTGCAAAAGGGAGTGGGAGTGGGCAGAGAGTTTCTCTTTTTCTATAGTTATCCATCATTGCTTCAGCACCCATACTCTGGAGGGTACATTAGCCAAATATTGCAGATGTACAAACTCAAAATATCGAGGCGACGCATTGTGTGCATTGTGCTGCTATTTTCACTACGGTAGTTTTGGTCCCGGGCAAACGTCAGATGTCTCTTTTGGATCTCGACCTGAAACGTTTGGGAACAACTGCTGTAGAGGGTTTTAAGAGGTTATGGTTTGGGGGCGGTATATTGTTTTTATAGCCATTAAAAGTTATGTGCATGTGGCGCTCTGGAACCATGAGGGGTCAGCCGGGCAGTGTGCCTCTCTTTGCCGTGATACTTTAGCACTGTTTGGTCAGTTGTCTTGAGGGACACGCCATGTTAAGTGTAGCCGAATTGACCTGCCAAGAAAAACAGCAGTAACCGCTTTTCTCTAGGTTTTACAGGGCAACAGGTCAGAGGTCATGGCTAGGGTAGGATTTCATCAAAACAATATGTGCGCGTTGCATGGTGATCCAAAGAATTTTGAAAAAACGGAATATGTTTGAAACATACACAAACGCAAATCTAGGTACTGGGTCCAATGTCGCTTATAATAAGCAGACATAGCAACACTGGTAAACAGTGACACCAGGAACACCATAGAACACGTTTTCTTTCTTCTTTACTTCAATATGGTTTTAGTTTTGATTACTTTGAGCAACAAACTCTCCTTCTTTTTTGGTTGTAAAGGAATTTACAAATCACTAGGAGCAGTGAGCAGCCATTCTACGGCTCTCTGGGAGCACCAGGGGTCAAGAGTCTTGCTCAGGGCTACACATCAACACATTGCTGGCATGGCCTTGAATCAGCTGCTTAACCAGACGTCAGTAGACCCCCACAGGCCCACGTAGGCTGGTCACCATCAAACTGTGTTTTGGTTTTATAAACAGCGGCGCACTTTACAGAAGTTGTGAACGTACCCGCTGCGATTGTGAACAGAGCAGCAGCCGCCGGTGAAAACAAGCCCAAACTGCGTTTTGGTCTAAAGAGCAGCGTACTGTACACACAGTAGTTCTGAATGTACCTGGCATGATTGTGAACAGAGCAGCAGCAGCCAGCTGCAGTCGGGGGAGTCCACGGGGCACCCTCGCCTCTTTTAACTTCCTCCATCTACACTCCACCAGAGCTGTTGAGGGGCGGGGCACATGTGTGCTAGCAGCAGCCACCACCAAACGTTGGTTATGGTTACTCTCTCTGTGCATGCTGCAGTGCACACATACTGTATCTATTTTAGGTGCTCATCGTCGCAGATTCAACACAATGCAGTAATTACGGATACCATTGGCTGGATGGGGTGATCTGGCTGGTCCGCTAATTACTGTCACCAAAATACGAGACTCGTTATATGGCACGGACGGCGGCCCGGCTGACCCTTTGGTGTGTTCAGGCCTTTTAGACGTCACGTTGAAGGCCGTAGTTCACTCAGTAAGAAGTAGAACTTATGAAGCACCATGGAGCACTGCAGAGCAAAATGACATGGTGTTTGCCAACACTCTCCAGAGCAATTCAGAATAAGTGCAACAAGCTTCAACACACACATGCGTCACTGCGTATGCACGTGCGCGCGCGTGCACACACACACACACACACACACACACACACACACACACACACACACACACACACACACACACACGCACCTCCCCCGGCCGCTCGTCCCTGCTCTGTGTTTTGGGGGGACAGCTGGTAGTTGGGGGCCAGGGGCCAGGCTGTAGGGTGGATGGGAAAGAAAGGACCCCCACCCCTCCACACCCCACCCCAACAAACACAGAGGAGGCCCCTGCATCTGCTCAGCTGTCTCTGCACCCCCACCCCCTCCGTCAGCTGAGAGCTGGAGAGGAGAGACAGCTGGTTGGTGTTAATGGGAGGGTGGAATGGTGGCGGATGGGATGGCGGTGGGCTCTGAGAAACAGTGACATCATTGTGGAAGGGGCGGCTCCCTCGTGATTTTACTCTGTGTGCGTGTGTGTGTGTGTGTGTGTGTGTGTGTGTGTGTGTGTGTGTGTGTGTGTGTGTGTGTGTGTGTGTGTGTGTGTGACACATGATGACACTATTGTCACAGTGATTCATGGTCTACAATGAGCTGTACAGTACTGGGGACGGTCCCCATGCTAATTTTACACATTCAGTACAATGGAGGGAAAATTAGCATTGGCAAATTGGCTATATCTGTCAAGATGACACATGACGACAGACGACAGTATATATATATGGCTATCATTGAGGTAAGATATGGTAGAATCTTTCACAATATTGTTCACGCCATATCTATCTACCAGTAAGACGCCTTGCTTGTAGATCTGCTATATTTGTGCTATTTAAAAAAACATCTCACCTGTAAAGAGTAATGTTGACATGCCTTAATGCCTATAATAGGTTTTAATAGTGCATGTGTATGGTTGCAGAAAGAAAACACGTAAAGAAAAATAAGTGTTGATCTGAAATCAGATTAATATGCAGGTGGAGAAAATATGAATAAAATACTTGAGACCTTGCGAGGTTAAATGCAAAATCTAGGGGTCGCCATCGATCCCCTGGGACCCCAATGCACAAATGGCGCCCCTGATTCTAAGCGTAATGCAGCGGTTATGTTGCTGTTAGCACATTTGCTTCTCACCCGTATATCACAATAAAATGTCAGTGTTAATTAATTTGACTGCAATTAGTGTACAAATGTAACCCAATGGACCCTGTGTCCATTTGGTTTACTCAGAGTTAAATTAGCACTTAAGGATTGTATTGTGTAAGTGTCACAACGTGATTAACATTACAATCAACCAGAAGTACAGAATACACGAGACGGTGTGATCTTCCCACTGTGGGATAGTTCCTGATCACAGGAATGGATGCTCTTCCCACTGTGGGATAGTTCCTGATCACAGGAATGGATCATATCCATCCATGATCTATTAAAGTCATTAATCTGATATTAAAACTGGCCAAGTTTGAATGCATATATTTTGTGAATAAATACATGTATATAAATGTACCTTTAACGTTTTTTTCACCTTTAATGTATCCTTGCCTGCCATGTAAATTAAGAGTTAATATGATGTATCCCAAGACAAATAGCATTTTTAAATAAATAAATGAATGTAATAATGTGAACCATTTCTTTTCTGATACCTAAATGCCTCATTGATAATGTGTGTAATGTGGAGGCCAGACCACTGGCGTGGACAGTTTTTACATTCACAATTCACATCTATAACCAACTGGTCATCTGGGCTGTGGATGGAATCAACCAACGGTAAGCCAAGAGACCGTTCAAGAAGAAGACTCACCCCATCCAACGGTACCTGTAAGCCAAGTGATCGTTCAAGAAGAAGACCCACCCCAACCCACTGCTACATCCCAACCCACCCTCACTGCTACACCTCCGGAAAACCGTCAGCTACAAAACCCAGAAATTGTACTCCTGACTGACTCAAATGGGAAATACATAGATGCAAGAAAGCTCTTCCCAAAGCACAGAGTTGAACACATCAGATGTCGAAACACAGCACGTGCAATGGAGCTGCTGACCAGGGACCGACTGGGCTCCCCCAGCCACATAATAATCCACACCGGCACAAACGACATATGGGACCTGGAAAACTACCAGATGGTCACATCCACCAAGGGAATGATAGAGAAAGCCACCTCAACATTTCCCAACGCAGAAGTAGTCATCTCGGCACTGCTACACAGAGGAGACACAGAATACAACTACATCGACGCAATCAACGCACAGACTTCCAAAATCTGTGCAAGGAAGCATAAGGTCCACTTCGCAGAACACCCAACCCTGCACAAGGGAAGCCTACACGACGGGGTACACATCCGCAAAGCTGAAATCCCAGCTTTTGCAAAGAGCCTGAAGGACACCGCACTCGATCGCGACCATCCTACAGACGCAACGTCCTACAAACGAAACCAACGTGGACAACATCCTACACCCAGACGACAACGCACTGCATACACAGGACATTCTACTAGACATCACCCCTATCCACCAGGCAGACCCTCTCCTAGACACCCCTCCGCTCCAACCAGACCTCATACCACACTCCAGGGCAGCCCATCCACACCCCTGATGCCCACCCCCACCGCTCCACCCAGACCTCACGACATACACAGCTCACCCATACCACTGATGTCCATCCCATACACTCTGGCATCAGTCGCACCACCGCCCTCTCTCCCCCTCCCTCGCCAACCATACACATACGCACATGCGCTGACCAGAGCCATCCCCAGCACACACAACATCGAGCAGATGTTCATGGACTTCTACGCAGCATGGGCCCAGGGCAGAACCCCTGGAATGTAACAACAATGTGAACAATGGAGTACAAATCACTCACTGTATCATCCTGGAATATACAAGGTTTGAGGTCAACTGCCCTTGGCATCAAGAGCAGAACCCCAGACTTTGTCAAAGAGATTGCAAACATAGACATCATTATTCTACAAGAGACATGGCACAGAGGGGACGGCCCCACTGGCTGTCCTACTGGCTACAGAGAACTGGTGGTACCATCTACAAAGCTGGCAGGAGTCACCCAGGGAAGGGACTCTGGAGGTATTCTAATATGGTACAAATCTGAACTAATCCACTCCATTAAGCTAGTCAAAACTGGAACTTCTTCCATCTGGCTAGAAATAAACAAGGAACTTACCACAACCGAAAATAATGTCTACCTGTGTGCCACCTACATCCCCCCAATTGAATCCCCCTACTTTACGGAGGACTTTTTCCCCACATTAGAAGAGGATATCAGCCGTTTCCAGGCACAAGGTCACATTGTAGTTTGTGGAGACCTAAATGCCAGAACAGGACATGGGCCTGACACCCTCAACACACAGGGAAACAAACACTTACCAGGAGGGGAAAACATCAGCTCCCCAACATGTCCCCCAAGATTCAACCACGACAAAACTACAAACAAACATGGGTCACAACTACTACAGCTCTGTCGCTCACTGGGTCTGTACATCGTTAACGGTAGACTCCGAGGGGACTCATTCGGTAGATATACATGCAGCTCATCCCTGGGAAACAGCACGGTAGATTACTTTATCACTGACATGAACCTGGCATCTTTCAGAGCTTTCACAGTCAGCCCGCAAACACCCCTGTCAGACCACAACAGAACCACAGCCTATCTAAACAGATCAACACACAGACACAAAGAACAAACGCCAAACAAACTACACAATATAAGAAAACGTTACAAATGGAAGGAACATAGCGCAGAAGCCTTCCAAAATGCTATTAGACAAAAACAAGTCCAATCACAACTGGACCAGTTCCTAGAAAAAACCTTTGAAGAAAACAGTGAAAGTGTAAACAGGGCAGTAGAAGGCCTCAATTATATATTCGAACTTACAGCCTCACTAGCAAACCTAAAAGTATCAAACAAGAAAGCCAGAAAAAATGTTGAGAATGACAAATGGTACGATAATGACTGCAAGAATCTCAGGAAAAAATTAAGGAAACTATCAAACCAAAAACACAGAGACCCAGACAACCACAACACACGTCTCCAATATGGGGAAACACTGAAACAATACAAGAACACAGTAAGAGAAAAAAGAGACCAACACGTTAGAAACCAATTGCAAGACATTGAGGATTCCATACAGACAAACAGCTTCTGGGAAAACTGGAACAGACTTAATAAGCTAAAACAGGACGAATTACCCATCCAAAATGGAGATGTATGGGTAAATCATTTTTCAAGCCTCTTCGGCCCAATCGAGAAGAACAAAGAACAAAAACAAATAAAAGATAAACTACAAAACCTAGAGTCAGCCATAAAAGACTACCAGAATCCACTAGATTCCCAAATCAACCTAAAAGAACTACAAGACAAAATAAAAACACTTAAAACCAAGAAGGCCTGTGGGGCAGACGGAATTCTAAATGAAATGATAAAATTCACCGACCTCAAATTCCAACTGGCCATATTAAAACTCCTAAATATTGTGCTCAGTTCTGGGATTTTCCCCAGCACATGGAATCAAGGGCTAATAACGCCACTCCACAAAACTGGAGACAAATATGACCCAAATAACTACCGCGGGATTTGTGTAAACAGCAACCTCGGAAAAATCCTCTGCATGATCCTCAACCACAGAATTCTAAATTTCCTCACAGAAAGCAACGTCCTGAGCAAATCACAAATTGGCTTTCTACCAAAATATCGCACAACAGACCACATTTACACTCTCAACACCCTAATTGACAACCAAATAAACAAAAACAAAAGCAAAATTTTCTCCTGCTTTGTCGACTTCAAAAAAGCATTCGATTCAATTTGGCATGAGGGTCTGATGTACAAACTGTTGGAAAGTGGCATTGGGGGAAAAACCTATGACATCATAAAATCAATGTACACCAACAACAAATGCGCAGTTAGAATAGGCGAAAAGCACACAGACTTTTTCCCCCAGAGCCGTGGTGTTAGACAGGGATGCAGCCTGAGTCCAACACTCTTCAACATATATATCAACGAATTAGCAAAAACGTTAGAACAGTCTACAGCTCCAGGCATCCCCTTGGCAAACACAGAAATCAAATGCTTACTTTACGCAGATGACCTGCTGCTGCTGTCCCCAACCAAGGAAGGACTACAGCAGCAACTTGATCTCCTACACAAATTCTCCCAGACATGGGCCCTGACAGTGAACCTAACCAAGACTAAAATCATGATATTTCAAAAAAGGCCCAGCCGCCAAAACCACCAATTTTTCCTAAATACAATCCCACTAGAACAAACTAAAAACTATACCTACCTTGGCCTAAACATCAGCAGCACAGGGAACTACAACCAAGCTGTAAAGGACCTGAGAGACAAGGCAAGAAGGGCATTCTATGCCATCAAAAGAAACATCAAAATAGACATCCCAATTAAAACCTGGCTTAAAATACTGGACTCGGTGATAGAACCAATTTCCCTCTATGGTTGCGAGATCTGGGGACCATTAGCAAACCATGACCTGGAAAAATGGGATAAACACCAAACCGAGACCCTACACACAGAATTCTGCAAATCCATTCTCCGTACCCAGCGAAAAACACCAAATAATGCATGCAGGGCAGAATTAGGACGATACCCACTCATAATCAAAATAAAAAAGAGAGCACTTAAGTTCTACAACCACCTAAAAGAAAGTGACCTAGATGCACTCCATAACAAGGCACTCACACACAGTGAAACTCTAGAGAGATGCCCCCTCAGCCAGCTGGCCCTGGAACTCCGGGCACAAACACAAACAGAGCCACGAGATAGAAAACCCATTGGACTAAACCAAATTATAAAACAGCAAAGGGAAAACTATCTGACACATTGGAAAGAAGCAACACAAAAGCAGAGTAAACTAGAATGCTATCTGGCCCTAAACAGAGAATACACAGTGGCAGAATACCTGAGCACCGTGACCGACCCAAAACAAAGAAAAATCTTAACTAGGTACAGACTCAGTGAGCACAGTCTCGCGATCGAGAAAGGCCGTCATAGGCAGACCTGTATCCCGAGAGAAGACAGACTATGCACCCACTGCACACTAAACGAAGTGGAAACCGAGCTACACTTCCTAACCATCTGCCCATTGTACCAAGACATCAGAGACACATACTTCCCACAGATTACAACCACACACGGAGATTTTGAAAACATGACCAATGACAAAAAACTCCCATATCTGCTGGGCGAAGTACAACAATGTGCAAACACAGCAGCAAGATTTGTGAATTGCTGTGATAGGAGAAGGATATCAAATGGAACACAACCACCCTAAAGACTAATAATTGTGTATATTCCTGCACTATACCTGCATCGAGTTATCTTGGTACACAGAAGTTGATCTATTGAAGATTCTGACCTTCAAAGTACATCATTTTTGTTTTGATTGTATTGCTGTATTGTTGTATTGTTCTTTCTGCTTTGGCAATGTAAACGTATGTTTTCTCGTGCCAATAAAGCCCTTTGAATTGAATTGAATTGAATTGGTTCATGAAAACAACAAGGGGGGGGGGGGGGGGGGGTCAGTGTGTGGATTAGCAGAAAAGGCAGAGTGGTGGGTTTTTGGGGAGGGGGAGGGGAACACTTTAAGTCAGAGTTCCTTTGTCCTCACAGAGTCTCTTAATTTAACTGATCCACTGAGGAGAACAACAGGATGGGATCAGACACAGGGACATTGTTCACAGATGGATGCATTATTTTTGGCTTACATTCTATTATTATATATCGTTGGTGTGAAACCTCACATCTCCATGTTTCTTTACTTTTTAATCATCATACAAAAGTGACACACGGAAGTAGTGAAAATAGCAGATCTACAAGCTCACAACGCCTCGTGTGAGCTTGTGGATCAGCTATTTTCACTATTTTAAGTAGTTTATATATACATATATATATATATATATATATATATATATATATATTATATAAAAATATATAATAACAAAGCAATGCTTTTGGACATATCACATCACCTTATATGGGCCTTTTGTAATTTATTTTGCATTATAGCTGGTGTAAAAAGAAGAAGGGGAAAAAAGTATCTAATCATGGAAAACTATGATATGTGGAGACAGACGTATGAATGTACACATCCAGACAAATGTATGGATTTTTAGACACACATTGATGGATAGAAGATATGTGTATATTGTAAATGGTGCATTTAGTGCTTTTATTCAAACGCGCTTTACATGGATTGTGCATTACATTCACCCATTCACACACTGATGGCAGAGGAAACCATGCAAGGCACAGTCCCTTAGGCACCAACCTGCACATCGGGAGCAATTAGGAGTTCAGCATCTTGCTCAAGGGCACTTCGACACTAACTCTGGGGGAGCCCAGGATCGAACTAGGAAACTTGCGGTTGTCATCCAGCCGCTGTACCGGCCACTGAGCCACTTCCGCCCCCAGAATAGATAGATGGAGGGACAGAGAGAGAGAGAGAGAGAGAAAGAAAGAAATAAATGTGAATGGATGTTTAAAGAGATACATGAGGACAGAGGAAATCTCCTCTGTTCAGGAAGAGAGAGAGTTGAGGAGTAGAGGGAGCAGAGGGGTTTATATCTATCCTATACATCTGTCCATCTGTCAGTGATATACAGCTAGCATAACCAGCAGTCCATCTCTACTGTCGCCCCCCCTCCCCTCGTCTAGTGTTTCAACAGGGAACCCCATCTGCTCCCCAACATGAGAAGGTCACAGAAGGTCACTGACCACCACTGATCCCTGGCCATTGATCCCATTCAATAGTTTAATGACAACCAGAGTTAATTAATTAACTCGTTTGGCTGGCCGGGTTAATTGGCAGTGGACCGATTTAAAGGGCATTGATTAATTAGGGTTTTGGACATGGCTTCTTTTCTGCTGTTAATTGGGGGCTGCGGGGGAACGGAGGGGCCCCCCAGACAATAACGATGAGAAGCAGAGTTGAGGAGTGGCTTTGGAAAGCGGTGCTGTCTCCCATCAGAACAGTATATGTTCATAGCCAGCATTATTGTTCTAATGGACAGCAGAGCAGAGCAGGGATGGGCCTGTAATGTATGTCATTTTGGAAGAGGATTGTACCACCATGGTGTTAATGTCATATGTACTGTATGTGATGTGTTAGTGTGACGTCTGTCTCGTCAACTCACAAAGACTGAATATTACCTTATAATTAACTAAGGCTAAATTATTTGTATACACACACAGCTTTTTAAAAGCCTGGTGACGCGATAATGATCGCATTACACTGTATCAGATCAGATTACAAACAGTTACAGTGGGGATGTAGCTCAGTGGTAGAGCGCATGCTTTGCATGTATGAGGCCCCGGGTTCAATCCCCGGCATCTCCAAGAATGCTTTTAAGTTTGACAGAACAGAAAATAATATTATGTCACGGTCACAGAGTTTGTGAACAGTAGGAATTATGCATGTAGTGTGTGCGTGTGTACCTGTGTCTGTGTCTGTCCGAGCACGCAAAGCTGCAACACGGTAATTCTGTCATTTCTTGACCGTTACGGATCCGGGAAGGCTTGCCGGAACCCTTGGGCGTGCTCCTGGTGGTCTGGATGTTCCTGTGACCCCCGGGGACCCCCACACGGCAGCTCTGTCATTTCTCAAAGATTCTTTCCAAATATAATCACTACAATACAGTACAGAGCACAGTACAGTACAGTACCTATAACAATAAATGTACAGTTGCACCGCTCAGTTCACACAGGCGTTGACGTCAAGAGCTGTGTGGGCCAACTATAGTGACACTATTACCTACTACAGAGTATTCATTACATCGATGTGAACTGTGAGAATAACATAGGAATAGCTATATACTGTATTAAATTGTTATTGTATGTAACGGATTAGCTATCTTTATATTTGACACAATGATTAATTTAAATGGATTACACTGACACATTATCCATTAATTAAAATATTGTGTCAAATATTGTTGTCAGTGTTTCAATAGTGCTATTAGTTTTACAGTCAGAGCATTACCATAGCATGATTTATCACAACAGCTGGGCCATTCCAAATCTGCTGCTGTGGACTGGGTTTTGGTCACTGACAGTCTGACACTGGCCACTTTTACAGCAATTCTATTACTCTATTGTGCCAGTAGATGTCGCTAACTGAACACATTTTGAGCATGCTCATAATGTTATTGTGTTCAGTTCAGTTTCAGTTCACCATAAAAGAACAAGAACAACATAATTTACAACGTGTTTAAGGGTTACTACTAGCCTAATAATATAAACCAACTAATATAGCTCAATGGTTGCATACATTTTAGCAGGAATTTGAAGAATAGTATATTAAATAGACCACCATTTGAGCCAACGAAACGCCGCTATGGAGTTATAAAACAAAAATGTAAATACAACGATGCACCTTGAGACTTGTAGGCAAAGAACGCATTGTCCACATCTTTGCAGTACTACTGATCCAAAACGTTGCACATAAACAGTAGGCCTACTGTACAAACATAAAAACGCACTTTGTCACTGCTACCTGTCCTAGCCTCGATACCCAGGCTTTCATTTCTGCTACCTGACCCAGCCAGGTGTATGCACTTCCCCAATCAACCTGTCCTATTCATGCGCTGGAGAGGCGTGCACACGAATAATAATCCAATAAACCAACCAATAAAACTATCAAAACTATTAATAATATACTAATCGAACAAACAAACAAATAAACAAACAAACAAACATTCGTGGCTTCTAGAGATCTTCGCATTTCAGCATGTTTCTCCAAAGGAAATCGCTCAAACATGCCTGGGCTGCTAGTCTTAATTCCTGCTGTTCATAAACGCGACTCTGTGACCGTGACATGATATTATTTTCTGTTCTGTCAAATTTAAAAGCATTTTGGAGATGCCGGGGATTGAACCCGGGGCCTCATACATGCAAAGCATGCGCTCTACCACTGAGCTACATCCCCACTGTAACTGTCTGTAATCTGATCTGGTACAGTGTAATGTGATCATTATCGCGTCCCCAGGCTTTTTTTAAAGGTTGTTTGTGTGTGCGTGTGTGTGTGTGTGTGTGTGTGTGTGTGTTCGTTCGTGAAGTGAAGTGAATGAGAGATCACCACTCACTACTCAGTCATACTGTGCTTCCAACAGGATCTTATGAAATGTCTCACAGAAAGTATATTGGACAAAAGAGGTTGTTACATTTATTTGGAAGGTAGGAAATGTCCCATAGAAATATTATGGAACAAAATCAGTAGTTCCATAAAAAAATAGCGCGCGCTCTAAACTAGCCTACCAGTAACCTTGTGTAATATTAATATAGTACGTCTGCATGGCTGTGTGCATAGTACATTCGGTAGGCTACTTGTAGACCAGAGCCTTACATTGGCTCTGATGTAGGCCATGATATATGATGACAGACTGCAGAGTCAGACCTATAGCTGCAGACAGCCATTAGTTGGGTGAGTACAATGGAGATAACCATATATATTTTTTATTTTTTGGGGATATATTCTAGACCAGCCCTTAATTGTCAGTTAAACAATAGAAAACATCTGTTAGATTGGGATTATATTAATCCCACACAACCTGTGTGCTCTCTGAACCAGGGAGGCCCCTCAACACACACAGGGGCAGCAAACCAATGGCTGGACAGATTAACCCTGCACACACACACACACACACACACACACACACACACACACACACACACACACACACACACACACACACACACAGAGTTGGCCCCTTAATCCATAGTCAGTCATCACACACACACACACACACACTCACTTGGCCCCTCGCTCTTGGCCCTAAATACCCACCATACCCATTCAACACCCAGACGAGACGACCAGATACCACAACTCACCCTGGTCCAGTCCAGACCCCTCCCTACCCCTGGTGGGGTTTAAAAACCCCATTGATTTGTTGATTTTCTATCTTTTGTGTGTGGTCGTTGGAGTGCTAACGACACATCGAGGGATCCCCGGCCCAGAGCCAGGACTTCTGGCATGGGAGATTAGGGGGCTCTGACCTGGGCATCTGTCACAGCCTTGGTCCCCCTGTTCATTTCTACTATGTCACTGTGTAGAGTTCATGAGTTCCGTTTGTCTCTGATCACCACATTATTTTTAAGAATAAAGCTGTCTGTCTGCAAAAAAAGACTCCATTCTCAATAGTGTACACAGGACCTCAATGGAAACAAGCCCTTGGCTCATTGGGTTATCCTTTTAGCATTCTTTTGTATACCTCTGTGCCACTGTGCCTTATTTTGCAAACTCTTAAAGTATTCAGTCAATGAATTCAATCTTACTGTAATCTCATATCGCCATCTACTGGTGAAAGTACATTACTGTTTGTGTGATAAAAACAGTTTCCTTCATCATTTAGGGCATGCTAAACCCCTTATCCCTAAAGTACTTTGCCTTTTTTACTATTTTGAATAGTTAAAATAGCCAATCTACATCTGCACGTTGTGAGCTTGTAGATTGGCTATTTTAACAAACTTTCAAAATAGTAAAAAAAAAAAAGGCAAAGTAGTTTATAGGGATAAGAGGTTTATCATGGATGAAAATAGAGCCCTTTAGAGGAAGACAAAAACAATGGGAATGCTCATTCAACTGTCAAAAACACACATCTAAGTAAATACAATTTATTAGAAATAAAATAAGCTTTTGTCTTTCAAATGTACAATACAAGTGTTGCTTAGAACATGATAATGTATAATTAAAATCCATACAAAACTAAATGTGAATCTTGGCTTTGAGATCACATTTTTGTTCATTCAAAACACTAAATGTTATGCGTCAGTCAGACACATAGGCCTACTGTAATAGTGACTGACTGCTGCAGTGTGTCTGTAACTGCAGTCTGAGCAGCCATGATGAATCATTGTGGCCCGGAAATGTTCCTGAATTTGGCCAACAGGCAGCTCAGAATGCAGGTTCTGCCTCCAGATCTGGCGCTGAACCTCAGATTAGCCAATTTCTTGGTTTGTCCAGTTAGATGACTTTATCACATGGAAGGAGCTGGGTGACACCGATTCTTCTGGCACAGTTGTTCTAACAGAGACAAATGAAAATGTTTCAGTTAGTGCCGTTTGCGAAACATATGATAGTTGGGTTCAGCATCTAAAACAGTGATGTTTTTTAACTCAATCCCATTGTAGACTCCACTCCATGCCACCTGCGTACTGGCCCATTTACTGTATTTTTGACAGTTAATGTGATGTATGTTTCCACTTCCAATACAAGTAGTACATTCAGACTAACAATCTGGTCCTATAGCCTTCTTTTACCATGAAGTCGACCACGTTGAGGTGGTAGGGAATCCCTCCCATCTCCGCACACTTCTCCATGTTCATTCTCTCTGGGTCTCCAGCAGCTAACACAGAAGAACCAGGGACAGCCTGACAGACAGGTAGAGGGACAGACAATAGTCACACCAACATAAAGGGATTCTTTGGTTTTATAATTCAATAAAGCAATATGGATCTTACGTGTCTCAGCCAGGCCAAGGATCACTTAGCTGAGAGAGATGAGGGACCTCCATTGTATGAAATGGTTTGACAGCACTGTCATAATGTGTAAATTAATATAATATTATGTTTGTTTACACATGATATTTTCTATTAATATGCTGGGTTCATGTTAATGTGTACTTTCGGACATTTAACTACCGGTAATTAAACCAATCAGATAGAGCCCAATGTATTGTTGCTGACTTTGTTCAATCCACTGTTCTGGCGGTCACTAAAGGTGTACTACAGGGTTAGAATTGAGAACATTTACTCATACGTTTATATATAAACAACAATATTGTCTTCTTTAGTGCATTTCTATGCTGATATAGTGCTATACATCTGCCCCTTCATTGAAAGGAGTTTTGTGCTATTCAGACAGCTTTTAATTCAATCCAGCATTCACGTAACATTCCGTAAATGTCGCAAAAACAATTTTTTCTAGATCCCACTGATTGAAGATTGATTAAAACATTTGCACAGTGATGTGTCTACTACACAAATACAATTGGCTCGTGTTCGGGGGAGGGAAGGGAAGCTCCTACGGGCACCTGTCAGCAGAGTGTTGGGCGGGAGGAGTAGGACAAAGGTTCTACATCCTCCCGGTGGGCGTTCCTCACTGGCAGGTGACTCAGTAGGATAAAACAGCAGTAAAACACAGAAATGTGTGTGGGGAGAAAATAATTGGCATGACGACTAAATTGGGGGAGAAAAAGGGTGTAAAAATAATTGGCTACTCTAAATTGGTTGGTTCTTGAGGTCACTCGGCTAAAGACAGAGCTGGGAATTTAGTTATTGTGTTCCTTGAAGAAACCTTCACAAATGAATGTTACCAAAATCATTATAAGTTATTTATTTTTATTTTTACATTATTTGACTGATGAATATCATTATGATTATTTTATGACTATTTGTACTGTATATGACAGTCTCAAATGGGGTTTTCCTGGTTAAAAAAAGATGAACAAATAAAATAGAAATCAATACAATACATGGGCTTGTACCAGGCAGCTCACAGTTCCACCACAGTCGTCTACAGTCAGCTACTGAGCTGCTCCACTAGAGCAGTTGGAGTTGAGAAGCCTTTCTCAAGGGCGCGTTAAGGATGTATCCCGGTCGGTCTGGGGATTGGATCCCACAACCAGTCTACAGACTGAAATAAGAGAGTCATGTGTGTACTCACAGGGTCCAGCTGTCTGTGGATGGACAGCATGTCTGACATCCTGTCATTGAAACCTGGAGCAAAGTTCTCTGGGTTGATGGCCACAAAACACTGACCCTAAAACACCACGGACAGAGAGATGTTACTGCCACCTGACATTTTGGCAAGAATACCTCGCAACATGTATAGCAACATGAGCTTATAGAAGAAGGGGGTGTAGAATAATAGAGGCCTTGGTAATCCAGTCAACTAATAACAAATTAGTGTAGGGTTCATGTGGTTAACCACATAACAACCGGCAGCTCCACGCACAATGTAAATACAGTAAGCTAGTTTATGAACATCGAAAACTTGCAATTAATCAGCATGTTTTTGATAAATCTATTATCAAATGTAAATTATATAATAGTCTAATACATTATCTTTGCATCTTGTGGCATTTGTCTACTTATTGTACCTGATTGTAGCAATTCATGTGAGAAAAGTGATGACAGTAAAATATTAAAATATATATTGTTCAGTATGGTACATTGTTCCATTAAGTAAAGAAAGACCCTACCAGGTTGGCGACTTTGTTGGTGACCTTCCAGGTGCGAATATGTCGACTATATTCAGCTCCAGCAAGAATACCGCAGAACACCTCCACCATCATCCCCAAGCCATAGCCCTTATAACCACCTGCAGACAGAGACAGAATATACATGATACAGTATGTTTCATGTCTCAGCTTTCCTATACTGTATGAAAGCTGAAAGGGAGACTATGTAGGACAGTGGTTCCCAAAGTGCAGCCCAGGGACCACACTCCTTGAGGGAGTTCCAGGGGGTCCCCAGCTAAATGATAGTTAGGAACCAAAGGGACCCTTATGGGTCTTGATTTTACAATATATGGGGGTTCCCAGAGATAGAAATGGGGGACAATAGCCTAATTCAGGTCAAACCGGGGGTCCTTCAAATTAAAATGGTTGAAAACCACTGCTAGAGCCACTGCGGCATATATTTTCAAATTGGGGTCCACAGCATAATAAGTGTCAATTTGGGGGTCCTTGACGTGAAAAAGTTTGCGTCACTGGTGTAGGAGAGACAGGCAGCGTCTGGGAGAATATGGTACGATTTGACCCCAGACCAGCACGGGTGCTGCATTTGGGGCTCTTCACTGACAGAATGTAATGTATGAATAGTTGTTTCAAACCTGTGTCTTCACTGCCCCCGATGGGAATCAGTCCTCCACCGTTCAACACCTTACTGGGCTCAGTCACCACCTGGCCCTGGGCGTCACACCCCCAACCCTCTGGGATGTCTTCACCGCGACGGTGGTGGAGTTCTATCTGCACACACACATTTATCTTTGTAATTTGGTTCCATAACGGCTGTATTTAGCCGTTTTTGTCATCTTGTGCATCATACAGATTGCAGTAATGTATTTATGTAATAAATGAATATATGGATAAAAACTATTTGCTACCAAACAAGAAAAGCAGGGGGGGGGGGGTATCTTTTTTGCAAATTAATGCCCTGGCCTAGCTCATCAAACAAAAGGGAAAATAGCCGATGTGACACATTGTGTGTGTACTATTTTCACAATTTCAAAATGTTCAATAACAATAAAGACGTTTTGGACATGCAGCACACGGTTTCCATACAGTATGCGGTTTCCAGCAGACAACAAGTAATGAAACCCTTGATTCCTTCGTTAGTTAGTTTACTACCCTACCTTTCCCAGAGCGACTGCAGAAGTTGCCATGTCCAGGACAAAACTGTCTCCATCGTTAGCGGGTGCTGCCACGCTGATGGGGTTGGTTCCTAGAGTGCACTGAGAGGACAGGACACATGGGTTCGCAACAAATAAGATATGCTTGAGGGAATAAGCTAGGCCAGAGTTTGTGTGTGTGCGTGCTTGTACATTCACAGAGTCCATATATATAGATTAGAAGTTAAGTGGTTATGAAATTGCCATATTATCATAACTAGGACTTTCTGGGCAGTCTATGAAGTCCCAAGATACTGCCTCTCCTCTAAAGAAAAACAAATCTAAAGCATTATAATAAATTAATCAAATAAGTGAGAATTAAATTGACACGTTCAAGTTAGACCAGTGAGTTGTAACCTCACCTCTTTAGCCCGCGTTGGGACCACCAGTGGAGAGGTGTTGGTGTAAGACATCCCCTGTGATGGACAAAATACTGCAGGGTAAACAAATATTTATACCTGAGTTATTAATGTAATAGATCAGCAGCAGATTAGATTAACCTAATTCAGGCTTATTATATTTATTCATTATTATTAATTGCACATGTTTTTGCACCTATCCTAATGTTGAAACTGCACTCTGCCATCCCACCAAACTAAAGTCCTAACATGTTTAGCAATAAAGGCTTCTGATTCTGAGGTAAGTCAGAGAATTGTAATAATAAGAATGATCACTAGAGGGAGGCTAAAGTCAGCAAAGGGGTTGTTGAGGCTTTAACCCTGAATTTCTTAGTTATGTCAATATTGTTCTTATAAATGGTAAATAAATGGTGCATTTATGTAGCGCCTTTATCCAAGGCGCTTTACATTAATTGTGCATCAATTCACCCATTCACACACACATACACTGATGGCGGCGGAAACCATGCAAGGCACCAACCAGCACATCAGGAGCAATTAGGGGTTCAGTGTCTTGCTCAAGGATACTTGTGCCTAAGTATTAAGATTATAAAGACCGCTTTTGTCATTTTGACTGTCAGGGACTTTCCCATCCACTTCCCATGGTCGCGGTGGTTTGACTCATATGGATATAAAGAATGAACTGACTGAGAGAAAACGCTAATGTTACTGCCATCGAATTAAAACTGTAGTGTTCAGTGTAAGTCTGATGGCGGAAAAGAAGCACATGTTCAATAGTCTCTGTGCGGAGCTGAAGTCCACAAACAGCATCCGCACCTGTTGTTGCTCCCTCTCTTGCCCAAGTGAGTGAGGGCGGTGTGGAGAGCCATGGCCACTGCGTCATCGGTAGATCTGTTTTTCCGGTATGCAAACTGGCATGGATCCAGTGTAGCGGGCAGGACAGAGCAGATGTAATCTCTCACGAGTCTCTCAAAACACTTGCTGACAATAGGTGTTAAGGCAACAGGTCTCCAGTCATTGTAGCATGATGTATTCGTACGCTTGGGTACCGGTACAATGGTGGACCTTTTGAAGCCAGCAGGAACCTCAGCTCGGGAGAGGGAGAGATTGAATATGTCTGTGAACACACCAGCCAGCTGATGTGCACAGACTTTAAGGACACGACCTGGAATACCATCAGGGCCTGCCGCTTTACAGGTGTTCACCCGCATGAAGGCCTTACGCACATCAGCCTCCGAGATGGATAATGGGGCTGGGCTGGCCTCCCGCGGTGTCGCAGGCTCTGGTAGACTGGTGTTGGTGCCCTCTGTCTCAAACCGGGCAAAGATGTTCAGCTCATTGGGGAGGGAGGATGAGGGGGCCCTCTAAAGTCAGTTATTTCCCAGAGCCCTTGCTCCTCGCGTAAAGTGAGTGGCAAATAGAGTGGCAAAGTGAGTTTAACGTTGTTTAATGCAATCAGACAGGACTATTCTGTTTGGATGTAAAGGCTGTCAAGGACAGGAAGTATTTTTTTGCCACTCAGTAGGCATTCCTGCATAATGTCCGGGTATGTTGTTGTCACATGTGTACTCTCTGTTCCCGACACTGAGGTAGAGCATTCCTACCGTTTCAGTAAAAAATAAATGGTAGCTTATATAATGCAACCAGTATCATATGAAACCAATAGACGAGAAGTATAGTTCCACTTACAATCATGTTCTCTTTCAGGGCCTGCATGGAGTAGTATCCAGCAATACCATAATGATTGGAACCTACAGAGATTTAGGTTAAATTAGTAAATATAAAAAGATAATAGGTTATAATAAACAAACAAATATGTATTTAGTTATCTATGTTATATAAGAAAGACACTCGCTAGCCTAGTCATCACACAAAGCCCCGGCCGCACAAACCCCACGGAGCCCGGCCTGCCTATCACCAGTGATGGGAGAAGTAGGCTACTCATGTTTTACTTACAATAGTGCAATGTAGAAATAAATACTCTGTTACAAGTAGCAGTCCCGTATGCAAAATGTACTTGAGTAAAAGCACAAAAGGATCGGCATCAAAATATATATATATATTTAATGTACCAAAAGCAAAAGTAGTCATTGTCTGTCCCATTTCATAATTTAAAAATTATAAAACTTTTGGGTATACTGTACAAGGTTTCCACCCAGCAGGGTGTGATATGATGCTTTGTTCTTTCATATTACTGTACTTTTATGGTCTAAATAAATGGTTCCCAAACTACCTCAATTTGACGTCCCAAACGAATGAAAATAGCCAAAGTACAAGCTCACAACGTGTCACAATGTGAATGATCAGGACAGATCAGTCGATTGTTCAAAATAATCAGTTTGTAAATAATCCGCTGCAGACACCATTTTAGACAGTGATAAAGCACAGAATATTCCTGCTCCAGAGTTACTGACCATGTGCAACCACCCAGCCGATGCCCACCTCCTTGGCCTTCCTGATGGCTAGGTCCATGCAGAAGTTCCCAACCACTGGTCCCAGCAGGTTCCTGCCGTCCACCAGTGCCGTGGCGACCGTCTCCTTCTCGATCACCGGCTCTCCCTCCTTCTCACAGATCTGCGTCTCGATGTCTTTCACATACATGTCTACGACGACAACACAGTATACTTACTTACAGTTCTGTGCAAGCAGGCTGCTATAAAACTGTGTGTACAGCTGATGATTTATTTTCTGATCTGTCAGTGTTTGTTTGTGTGTGTGTGTGTGTGTGTGTGTGTGTGTGTGTGTGTGTGTGTGTGTGTGTGTGTGTGTGTGTGTGCGTGCGCTAACCCATCCTGTTGAGTCCATGGCTGTAGTGTCCTCTCATGTCTCCCTCTACGAGAACCTCGGCCAATGAGCAGGCGTGTTGAGGCTTGGTTCCCACGGCAACCATACACTTCTCGATGAAGCTCAGCACATCACCTTTAGGGATCAGACACCTGGGCACACACATACACACATCATTTTTAAAAATAATATGTTTTCATTTACATTTCACAAACATGTCTTTTTAAAGCATGTTTACAGAAGTGATATAAAATTGATCTTAACTACATGGAGACCCCTTTTCCACCGGTTGGTTCCTAATGGGAACCGGTTCAGTTCTTTTTGGTTCTTAGTCCATGAGCCAGAGCTCCAAAATTGGAACGTTAATTATGAATTGTGTGTGCAAAACTATACCTATATTAAATTGTTATCACCGTGAAACCAGTTACACGAAGACAATGATTTATTGTATGTGGAAATTTAAGTTGACGATTAATTGTCATACAATATAATTAACGATTTAATTTAGTTTTTTGCATTGAACATTGGAACGTTTACAAATTGTATTTCTCTTTGCCTTTTAAGCTTCTTAATCATAAATTGTATAAGGCAGATATGACAAATAACTTAAATATACAATATGCATTGTAAAGCACTTTGAGCACTTGGAAAAGCACTATAAAAATGCTTTCATTTAATAACTTATTTTCATATTTTTGTTATATTTGTGTTTATGTTGTAGATCTGCCATTTCAGCTATTTATTTTTAATTTTTAAATGTGACATTGTAACATGGAAACGATTGACGATTATGCAAAAATAACTGCAATTATTATTATTTGCCATTAGAGGATTATGTAATCATTTTGACAGTCCACAGGTTCTGTCTCCATAGCAGCTATAGTGATTTATTTTCTGTATCTTTCTCTGTTGCTTAGTTTGTCTCTTCTTTGCCCAAATATTATTTTCTGTCTCGACATATCCATATCCCATCTAGTTGCTGGATGAGCACAACAGCAAAACCAATCAGAATGCACATATTTACAAGAGTAAATGTCTCATGTACAACATTAACATAAAGTCTACACAGTGTGACAGTTCAAGTGGAGAAGAGAGGTTGAGTGTCAGAAACTCCCCATCCCTGCACAAAGACAAAGATGACATTTATAGGAGAAAAAAAAAAAGGTTACCGTAACTTAATTCCATTCATTTTTCAATATTTCAACACGTCTTCTTTAAGGCCTTAATTCTAAATTTCCTCTCGACGTTCCCTGATCTATCCGTCACTCCAGCCTGTTCGAGACTATGTGACAAAACATTTTCCCAGAAGATCGATAAAGCCAACAGAAGCTGGCCTGGTAAAATTGGGAGTGTTGACCCTACATTACTATCCTGTTTAGATAAGATAACCTTATTGATTCCTGGGAAGAAATTAGGACAGAGCCTATAAATAAGAGACATCAAACAAATGCAAATTCATTATTCATTAGTATTGTTAATAAATAGACTGTAGATGACTGTACATATAATTATACAATATGTAATTCACACAGTTACTCACGTTTAGGAGAGAGAAAATGAGATGCAGGGTGGAAAAAGGAGAGAGTAAAGGATGCTAGTAACTAATAAGACTGAGGAGTGAGACTGGAAGCCAAATTCCAATACCGAATAGGTGTTACAGTATTGGTGACCATCTTGTGGACTTCACAAATCACAAGTAGCAATAAAATCCTCCATTGACTTTTTCATTTTAGAACTATATAAAAGGAATTCTATGTCTAAACACTACTGTATAGTGACAACAAGCATCACTTTGAATTTTATCATACGTATTTGAAGTATACAAATATTATACTTTTGATTATTTTGACATTTTAGGCTTTTACTTGATGTACTTGCAAGTCCAACTGTAGTTCTACTACTTCTACTAATAGTATTCCAGTCCCACGGATCTTTGTAGCACCAGTCCACTTTATTGTTTTACTTTTATTGCACCTCCATCGAGCACCTGGTTGACTCTCTCTTTGTCGCTCTACTTCTACTAATAGTTATAGTTCAGTTCTAGATTAGCAACACAATCAGGAGTATATGGTAAAAGCATGTGACCCCATAACATTCAGATGATACAACAAGAAAGAAAGATCTTTGACAGACAGAATACAGGGTTGAGGACTGGAGTGGATGATGATGTTACTTTTCAACACAACTCTGCAGTATTAACAAATATATTTGACACATAAGTGTCTGAGTTGTAAAGTTTTTTCTAGATCTACATTAAGCATTCCTGACTCCCGTCTCTCTGTTGCAGCAACATAACTTCTGAACTTTGCCTTTGCTCTAGTAGTTCAAACTCCTTTAGGCCCCTTACTACCATGAACACACAGGAAAGAGGTTGAGTTAAAAGTGGTCTACATTAATGCACAGCAGGTGCATTACGGATGAAAATTTGAAGGAAGTCCATTCATTGGTAGTGGTCAACCTTATCAAACAATCATAGATTAATTGATAATTGAAGATTTGATTGTGATATCCTGTGAAGTTACCCATTTCTGGTAATTTTCCCATAGGTTTTGTTTGATTGGCTCTGCAGCAATCAAACCATCAACAATGGCAAACTTAATGTAACCTAATGTAAGTCACTCTGGATTAATTAAGAGCATCTGCTAAATTCCTAAATTATAATTGTAACAAACAATATCAGAATGTTCCTGTCGTAATTATGTTTCCATGTTTGTTTTGGTTCAGAAACTTGATTGTTTTACTTTGACCACAGTTAGAGTCACAGAAAATAGACACCACTTAACCCTGCACATAAGTAAGTGGCATCTGTACATGTCTGTCCTTACCATGCATGCATTCTCAACCGGCAGGGCAACAGGTTTAACATATTTTCTTCAATGTAGTGGCTTCTTGGGTTACAGGTACTCAATAGAAGAAGTATCTAGTCTTCACAGCAGCAGAGATTTGCACAGGTGTTACCAATGATACTAATGAAGGCTCTGTTCCATTCTAGTCAAACAGAGTCCGAGGGAGAGGGTGCTGATTGTGCACCCAGTGAGTCTCAAATTGGGGTCCAGGGAACCTCGTGGTGCCTTAAGGGTGTGTAATTCTGAGAGTGTAAAAAAACAAACCAAAAGGCCCAAGTTCCACTTCTTAACTCCAACATTTTCAGGAAATTATATATTTTATTAAATGAAGAAAACCTTATATTCTTAAAACAAAGCAATACTGCCTCATCAAAGTTGGTATTGTGACTTTATACAGTATATTGTCAATTACTTACATGAGAGCTAGGGGGGTGGTGGAGTTAGCTGCTTTAGCAGACAGTTTGCGGGTCCAATGGAGTTAAAAGGTTTTGTCCGAGTTAGGTGGGTTTTCTCCTGACAGCAACGATTTATACATTCTCAGAGTTATATGGGGCCTGGCAGCCTGACCTAGAGTTACTTTAAATGGCAATATTATTGCTGCAGTTTGTTTGTTAAGCCGTACTGAGGAAGCTACTGTTAAAATACCAGACAACAGAAAAAGTTACACATGTAGCCTAAAACGATCATTTGAAACAAAGGGCAGATTATCCATCAGTATTACCACACATACGTCACAAATAGTTTTTCCAGACTTCTCGCCATAAGCAACATGTTTGTTTCATATGCAACACATGCAAAAACAGAGGTCCCATAGACCTTTAACCTGTCATTTAACCTACTTAATACAAGGTCAGAAGGTCATTTCTTTCTGCTTTAGTCTTCTTTGTCAGCAAGTGGGTGTTTTGTATTCTTCCTAAAGCCATTGGCTATTTCAACACAATACAACACAACACAATACTACAATACACACTTCATACTTAGCCCCCAACAACAAGCCTAATCAGCCTGATTTTAAATCTCACATACAAGCCTCATTTCGGGTTCAGACAGTTCATAAAACTTAGTTTAGTCAAAAATAAATATCAAAAGAAGGTGTGAGAGATGAAAAGTAGGCTACAGTCAGTATGAGGATATGGAAATTTGTTTCAGCTTCGTCTTGAAAGCACAGACATGTTGCAGAACAAGTATGATAGGGACATACCTACTTATTTAAAAGTTGTATATCCTCTCATGAAGAGTACTCTCCTGGCACCTAGGCCTGACGGTGTGCTGCGGGTTCGAGTCCCGAGCCCGTCAGCCTTTGCCGCATGTCTTCCCCCATCTCTCTCCCCCTTTCCTGACATAGCCTATCAATAAAGGCAAAAGCCAAAAAATATATTAAAAAAAAATAGTACTCTCTACACTCATGCTACATGAAAAACGCCTTGATATAACTTCGACAGTGATTGCCACTACACAAATAAAAATTAATGCCTTGACTTGTAGTACATATTAACTCCACTGTTTACTATTACTGTGAGCAATTTTCTTCAGTATAAATTTCCTCTTTCAAATAAAATATCTGGTTAGACACTACAATCCACCATAGAGCAGAGTAGGAAGTGAAAGCGCACAAATAACAATCACACTGACAAAACACTTAACTGAGTCTAAGAAAAACAACACATATCCACAAATATAAACCAATGAAAGAGGTAGTTAGTAAATTAGTAACCCCTCTTTCAAATCAAACAGGCCAAGATATGACTAAAACAAACTATTGCTTGTTTCTTTATTTTATCAACATAGCTATAGTAGTAAGTCATATACATGCTCAGTACAACCAATATTACTGGTACCACTACAGAATGCAGATGAACATTTCATGTCCAGGAATGTCCAGGAATTTCATGTCCAGGAAACTGAGATAATTGCCTACATTTCCAGTTATAATTCCAATGGCTGAGGTAACATAGTTGACTTGAGTGCAGCGCTTACCTGCTCATGTTCACCACTTTTCGGTCTATTATTGTCAACTGTCAAGGATCCGTCTATCTCTAAGAGGTAATTCCACCAAACAAGTCGACGTGGTTATTAGTGGGAATTGCAAAGTGTTATCACCAAAGTCTATCAGGTAGCCAATGCTGTAGTGAACTTGGAGCATCAGGTATGCCTGTGGCAGTGTGTCGAGGGGGCGGAGAGATCGAGGGTGGGAAGGCTTCAGAAATTCCGGGTTGACAAGATCAACAACATGGAACCATGAGTGAGTTACGTAACAGTTGTACTGACATGTAAACGTTTAACATAATTGACACAAGACGACATGACAAATGGCAATCGACATCCAAGTCAGGCAGTGTGCACATTGAGTTTTTATGAACAGTAACAGCTCGCTTTTAACGTCTGTATTTCGGGGAAAGCTTTAGTGGAAAATAGCAGATCGACAAGCTTGTCGATCGTCTATTTTCAATGAAAGCTTTCCCCAACAGAGCATGCATAGTGAGTGGCAAATCGAGTAGCAAATTGAGAGGCAAAGTGAGGTTAACGTTGTTTTCTGTTATATGGGCTGTCAAGGACAGAATGTTTTTTGCCACTCAGTAGGCGTTCCTACATAACTTCCGGCAAGTTCCGGGTATGATGATGATGTCACACGCATACCCTCTATAGCAGAAAACAGAAACGACACTAGCCCTGAGGAACTCCGGTCAACCATATGGGGTTTAAGTGGTTAAATGAACATGGCCCGCGTCTAACCGTGATCACACTAAATCACAGTCTCCTTTCCTGAGAGACACAACCAAAAACATGAAATAGCAGGACAGTGGACACACATTGGGAATTATTACCAGCACACCAAATCATCTGAGAGCTCTCATGCAGTAAAAACCTCAATGTTAATTCAACTCATGGGACAATTAGGGGTCCATTTTATCTGATTTAAATGAGGGTAGGATAAGGATTGGCTACTCGACAAGAAAAGCAATGGCACAAGAGTGTTGAGATAAGATAAGATAACAATATTACCGTGTTTACGAACAGGTTATGTTTACTCTTTTACTACCTTCAAATGAGAGATGACAGCAATTACTCCACATCTGAATTCACATTTGTGTTTTCCTGGCTTTAGAAAATTCCACTGTCCATCCTCTCCATCTGTTATCTAATATATCTCAATTAGAAGAAAAAAAATACTAATGGACGGACACATTTAGAGCATGATTACCTTCATCATGTCAACATCTAGAGCAGGATTGAACTATCACTGTGTGTGTGTGTGTGTGTGTGTGTGTGTGTGTGTGTGTGTGTGTGTGTGTGTGTGTGTGTGTGTGTGTGTGTGTGTGTGTGTGTGTGTGTGTGTGTGTGTCTGTCTGTCTGTCATTTGCATAGTTACATAAGATGAACACAGCAGCCAGACATAATAGCTCTCAGCTGTTAGATCCAACAGACAGTAGGAAAGCAGACAAATGTAGTCTGAGAGACACAGGGGAGAAGTGTCTAATGGGATTTGATCCTAGTCCAATAGGACTATAGGAACATCATGCGCTGATGTTGTGAACCTGTGTTGAACCCACGCGCAGGGCAGCCAGGCACGGCAGCATTCAAATCCCATTATTGGGCGTTTTAATACAGGAAACAAGTGAACAAAGAACAAAACAGGTCTGAAAAAAGAACTGATTAGGGAACAAGACTGATATAGGGATGATATGTGAGGGGTGTGTGAGGGGTGATTACAAATGAAATACTGCTGGGGCAAACCAGACCTATTCATTTGTGTGGTTTCATTTTGAGTAACTATACTATGGCTCTCTCTGTGTTGCACACTTGTATGGAATACCACCTGTTTCTACTGGTAATTGGATATAAATAAGAATGTGTCATAAAGGCATGGAGGAGAACAATTATTAGCTGTAAATGGAGAATTACAGATTAGTAATAATAACTAGAAAGGTGCAATTCTGGTGTGTTGCAATTAAGTACAGTATAACGATTAACGACAATGATGATGATGATGATGATGTAATATTGTATTATTGTATTATTACTATAGTCTGGTGGGCAACCACACTAACTATAATAAATAGTATGTATATCTAAGTGTATTTAAAAAAGAAAGTGTGAAGTGAGGGCCTATTGGGGACACCCACTACGTCTGTACGTCACAGTAAAACGTCCATAGACTTGGCATGCAGATTTTTGGGGGGCATGAATAAGCACGCCATGTCTGAAAGCCAGACATTGGCGTGGTTATAGCAGCCCTCAAAAAAGACTCCAAAGCATGGTGTTAAGTTAATGAATCCATCAACAGTGAAGAACCCTGGGCAGGCCTGGTCCTGTTGTAACCATCCATGTCTGTTCTGACATGGATGGTATTAAATCATAAGTACAGATACTCCCTAAGCCTAAGGGCAGTAGGAGGGGATAGACCAGAGAGAAGTCACAGGTTTGATTTCTGCAATATAGTGTGTGTGTGTGTGTGTGTGTGTGTGTGTGTGTGTGTGTGTGTGTGTGTGTGTGTGTGTGTGTGTGTGTGTGTGTGTGTGTGTGTGTGTGTGTGTGTGCGTGTGTGGGGCCGTCAACAGCATTACAGCCACGTAAGGCTGTTGCATGTAAGGTTAAGTGTAGGCACTTCCCAAGGTCTTACCTGCTCACTCACTGGATAATGAGATCCGACCACCGCAGACACGGGTTCGAATCCCCCGGAGGTGCAGCAGGGTCATGAAGAGCTGAATATGTAATTTTCCTCCAAAAAGTACCTAGGCATTATTTTAAGAAGGTCACGAAATAAAAGTTTGAATATTTTCACTGTGAACACTGTTGTTGGCATCTTTACAAATAGTGTGTACACTGTGTAGGCTACAAGCGTCTATGAATCAGTCACCGACAACTGTAGCCACTTGGGGGACCCATCACTCTCCACATACAGTATATCTCCACTAGCTCTTGTAGTCTGAAAAGCATCTCTGATAAAGCACTGGGGGTCGCTAGGTTCATTTTTCCCCTTGGACATTTTTTAAAGGCAGTTGTTTTCCTGGTACAAATTGTAAGGCAAACATTTGTTTTTGCTAATGACAAAAATATGGATTTTCATTCATCTTTAAATAATTACACACACTGCATATAGTGCATATAGCGTATCTCTCCCCCTCTCACTTATCCTACCTTTAATAAACAACACAAAGTATTACTATTTGACTGCATGGCATTCTCAAAAAGACATTTTGTGTCACTGCTGCGGAATATTTGAAAGATTCCTAACAATTGGTAAGAGATTGGGTTAAGAGATAAACTTTAGTAAACTCTGGCATTACTCCACCGTAACGCACTTTCACACACATACATTCCCAAGCACGCACACACGCACGAACACATGCACAACATTCATCACACATTCTGTCTCTCTCACCCTGTCTCATCCTCTTCTCTGTTACAAATCTCACGCCTCTGTCTCTCACCCTTTCAGTCTCACCCTCTGTCTGCCTCACTCTCTTTCTCTCTCACACCCTTTCACTCTCCTTCCCTGTCTCTCCCTCTCTCCCTCCCTCCTCCATATCTCTCTCTCTCTCTCTCTCTCTCTCTCTCTCTCTCTCTCTCTCTCTCAGGCCTGACCACATAATAACAGTGCTGTAGGTCACCACCCTGCCCAGTGCATCGTCTCCCAGTCACCACCCAGTACTGCCCTGTTACTACCCAGCCACCTCCCAGTCACCACCCTCCCTCTTGGGAATATAAGCCCCTTCCACACGGGGCACCTGCCTGCTCAGGAGACCTCCACACAAACACACAAACGCATCAGCAAGGGAAAAGCATCTGTGTCTACCAGCCTCTCCAAGGGGACCAACGCACATACACATCATCAGTAAGGTCTGGTCTGCTGTGCCAGGGCTCCCTTGAACAACCGAGTGACCGACCGACCACCATCGCCATGGACAATCATTCGTACAACTATCCGTCCGACTGCACCCCGCTCACCAACAAGTCGGGTCGTAAGGCCAACGGCTCCACGGCGGTCAACATGGGCCACGCTGCCGACAAGTGCCCCCCGCGAGATTACCTGCTCTGGTCGTTGTGCAACACCCTCTACGTCAACTTCTGCTGCCTGGGATTCTTCGCACTCATCTACTCCATCAAGGTGAGAGAGAGAGAGAGAGAGAGAGAGAGAGAGAATGATTGATCCTTGGGCTGTCAGTAAACATATTGTTGAGACTGTCTGCACACATGGATTTTCAAATGATTCAATTATTTTTTAATGGAACTACTGATTTTGTTCCATAATATTTCTATGGGACATTTCCTACCTCCAAATAAATGTAACAACCTCTTTTGTCCAATATACTATATATAATATAATATAATATATAGACATTTCATAAGATCCTGTTGGAAGCACAGTATAACTGAGTGCTGATCTCTCAATCAGTTAGTGTTGACACACAAATGCACATACACACACGCACATGCACGCACGCACGCACGCACACAAGGACATGCACAAATAATAGTAGGTGCAGGAGTTACACTTACACAATCATGTGCTTTCAAGGTACAATAGGCATGTCACTCAGTACTCTATGGGTATAAGTAACAACGTCTCCACCATATATGGCGGCTGCCAATTATAGCAGAGACACCACAATACAGCCTTTTTGCCTCCTTTTTGGGCATCCCAAGTTGTTGGAACTTGGAACCCTCTAACAACCAATCTGTACGTATGCCCTAGGCTGCTAAATATAAAGACAAATTGTCTGCACCCATATAGCCCAGCGCACGCACGCACGCACGCACGCACGCGCATACACACACACACACACACACACACACACACACACACACACACACACACACACACACACACACACACACACACACACACATCCTCCAGATGATGATGATAATTATGACCTACAGTAAGCTCCAATTTATTTATTTTTTACAACAAGGCAATTGTGCTTACAATGTTACACAAAACATTGAGAGCAACAATACATACAGTATGTGGTATTCCAGTCAGTCTCACTTTATGTAAGGCTTGTAAAGAGTCAACCTAACTTCATCCAAGGCTAGCATGGAGCCATGCAAAGTACAGGGCGTAGCATGGTGTGTGGCTAGCCTTGTCACCACAGTGGAACGGCGGCAGGCCTGAAATAGTGACAGTATCTGTAATCATCTCCAACAGAAGAGAAAAGTAACTTCAAGCCCTCGATCTGCCAACAAGTCTGTTGACCCCGGGGGCGAGGGCGGCACACAGTGCTACTGGACATCAGCAGGGACAGTGACAGTGACAGTGACCTGACAAAAAGAACTCGCTGACTCAGCTATTCCTGAATCAGTTCGTCTCATTAAGACTTGGGTCATGTTCGGGTTGTATAGCTCGCCACGGCCGGCCCACGGGGCATTTAACAAAGTTTCAAAGGTCAAGGTAACTTACTTAGCATATTAATGATCATACCAACTTTCAATTAAACAGTTGGGTATAGGTCCAAACAGGCCCAAAACGATGACAAGGCAGATAAAAGCAAAGTCGTCTACTACAGCAAAACATTACAATGTAGAGTCTGTAGACAGTAAAAACTAACAAGGCAGGCACAAGGAACCTCCAATGCTATTTGAAGTAACACACAGTTTCAATTAAACTACTTAGGCAGATGAGTGAGTGCCTTTAGGCTTTAAGGTATGGTGAGCAGATGTCAAGTTTGTTTGGGATTGTGTGCTGCTTTCAAGCTGAGCGTCGTGACTCGTGTGTCCCGACAACTATCTGTAAAACACTAAAATGTCAACATTCACAACAAAATTGTCCTGTTTTTCACCACAATAAAAAAAGAGTAATAATAAAATTGTATTTGTTGTGAGCTTGTACATCTGCTGTTTTCGGCAAAGAGATTTGGTGTACAGGGGGAAAAAAAGAGCGGACCTATAGGTGGATGCTCGTGTGGTTAAAAATATATAACTTTAGGGTGGTGTTCTTAGTTGATGAGCTCTAATAGATGGTTTTCTGCAATTGAAGAGCTTCCTTTTTCAAGAAAAACAAATATATGAACAAATGTAGACTTAAATTAGAGTTTAGGGCTAGAGGCTGTTTGAACAGTGAAATGCTATGTGACGTATTCCACCACACATGTGTAATTGTACCTGATGATGATATCCCTCCCACAACATCCTCCTCTACGCCCTGTAATAATAGCTGTAGTCTTTATTTAAATGTTCTCTTTCATTTTTCTGGTCCCCAGTGGAGGGAGGTTTCACCCAGTAGATGGCCCGCTCAGATGAGTGCATGGGGGGGAGAGTTGTTAAGGGTTAAGTGTCAGGGACACACTACTAGGCAGAGGGTCAAAGCGGCAACTTTCCGCTTCCCAGACAGGCCTCTCTACCCACATAGCTACGGCTGCCTCAGTTGTGGTTCTGTACTTCCTCCTTCCACGATCTTTCTAGGATTACAGTAACATTGTGTCCATTATTATATGTCTCACACGTTTCTACTCTTTACAGCTTGGTGCGTTCGTTGTACATTTATTTTGCTGTTTTCTTTGGAAGTATCTGGATAAGAAAGTCATCAATACTAAAATGTAAGAGGGTAAGCCGTGTCATTAGTCAGAAGGTTCATTGTTCCGAAATTACTATCCCTATCTCTAACCCTAACCTAAACATAACCGCAAGCACGGGAGCAGTGCATGTTCGCCAACCTTAATGCATGTTCGGACTAACGGGACTTCGGATCTATGGGCAGTTCCCAGAAAAGTATAGTTCTTCTGTTATGAAATGAAAAGCAACACATTAAAAACAGAAATGTCTTCTCCACTTTTTACTGGAGTGGTCAAACTAAACTGTTTGGCCGGAAAGGGAGACTGGTGTGCCCTCTGCCACAGGAATGGAACTACAGAGGCAAAAACAGACTAAATACAGAACGTTTCTCCTACTGTGTGTGTGCTGCTAGCTTGTCTGGGGACTGTAGCTACATCAAACAAAAAACTAAAATACCAAACAAAAATCCTTTTCTTGTCTGGATTTTATTTATTTCAAACGTCTCTGTGATAAATGTTCATTCCATCGGTTGTCTTCCATTCAATCAAACGTGTCAACACTATACTCCAGTTTTAGGTGATAAGGTGACCTGCACCATGGTGGTTGGGAAAGCTACAACTCACCCCAAAACATGTCTCTGTTTTTACTAACCACCGTTTCGGTGGTCACCTTATGACCTAAAACTGGAGTATGATTAGGCCTTAATTTTAACTACTAGACCTCTTACCCATTCTGAATATATGAACACCAAATGATGTACAGTCAGTGTGGGTGATGCAATGTAATAGATCACATTACTGATTGGGAGGGAATTGTCCTGTCTTGCAAAAGCGCACATAGGCTACGCTATCGCAAACATAGTGGATTTATCCCCCAAAAAACAATAGATTCCGCATTTGCGGCGCCCCCTATGGATGCAAATGGAATTGCTTTGGGCTCTCCGTTGATTAAACCACCCTTGACATGTGAATGAAATTTGGAGTGGATTGGACATTCTGTTCGTGATTTGTGTCATTTTGTGTGAATAGGTCCCTCCCACTAACTTTGGATGGTTGTTGCACAAAATCATGTCTTGCTTTCATCCACTCACGTGATATCAGTCCAACAATTTAAAAAACAATCAGATCTACAAGCTCACAAATCGTCACAATGTGATGCGTTTTCGTTATTCTTCGTATGTGAAGTACATGGTCTCTAAACTGCCAGCCGGGGTACCTGATGGAGGGGAAAGGAACTGTACGGAATAACGTGTTCCAGCTTGGACTCCTCATGCATAGGAGGAAGCATTAGGTCAGTCCGCTGCCCCCTCAGGTTGGCAGAGGAATTGTAGCGCCCAGGATTACAAAGATAATTGACACTGGGTGAAAAAAATGGGTTGCAAAATCGTGGGATAAAAATTATATATATAATTTTAAAAAAGGCACAAGAACAACATCAGCTGAATCAGGTGGTGCAGACAGCTGGAGGATCATTGGTACGGTGCCTCTGTTCCCTCCTTGTTGGTCCAAGAAAATAAATACTGCATCATTGTACTGTACTCTCTGTACACTGCAGAGAAGCCTCAAGTTATCCAAGACCAAACTGTGTGAATACATGTACCTAAAACAGAACAACCTCTGCAAAGCTGACCACAGAGAGCGGAGCGGAGTGTGTGTGTGTGTGTGTGTGTGTGTGTGTGTGTGTGTGTGTGTGTGTGTGTGTGTGTGTGTGTGTGTGTTTGTACAGTATGCAGGCATGCTTGTGATCTTTATTTATAAGTCCTGTATATTTCCATGGATGGACGTATGACTGCAACATGCGGATGCACTTGACAGTGCCAGTAAAGTTCAAATTAAAGCCTCTAGTGAGTTAAATATGGAGTAATTGGCATCTTCCTAATGGGTGAGTGCTGCTGGCAAATGATAGAGCGGCTGGCTGGCGAAGGACCTCGACATGAACAGAACTTCTACTGGAGCCTCACATTTGTAGACGGCCTGCCCACACTGACACGGTCGTCTTGAACCTGGTTTTGTACATTACATGAAGAAGAAAGGGGCTCGGCGCGCGCACGTGTGTGTGTGTGTGTGTGTGTGTGTGTGTGTGTGTGTGTGTGTGTGTGTGAGTGTGTGTGCGTGTGTCTGTGTCCTGTGTCCTGTGTTGTGCTTCACTGTTCCCGGTTAACTCCTCTAGATTTCATCTAAAGTATCTTTGAGTAAGGTTGCAATATGCTTAATTAAGACAATATTTCCAAATAATCCCCTTCTGCCTTCTCTCTCTCTATCTCTCTCTCTCTCTCTCTCTCTCTCTCTCTCTCTCCCCCCAGGCCAGAGACCAGAAGACTCAGGGGAACCTCCAGTTGGCTCAGGAGTGCAGTGACAAGGCTAAGTGGTACAACATCCTGGCTGCTGGCTGGAACTTACTGGTCCCGCTGCTGGCCATCGTGCTGCTGGTCCTGCTGCTGATCCACCTGGGCACGTCGGAGGGATCCTTCGACTTCTTCGGAGAGCACGGTTTCCAGAGCTTCATGAACCTGTTCAGCTGGTAGAGAGAGAGAGAGAGAGAGAGAGGATGAAAGAGAGAAAAGATCACATTTCAACGTAACCACTAACCACTTATACCCTGTATTTTATACTAAGGCTGTTTAGAAACGTAGTCGTAGCCGATCTACAAGGTCACAATGTGTAGCAAAGGCAACATGATGTGAGCCTGCAGATCTTGCAGATTTAGAAACATTTTGAAAGTTTAAAGTTGAACCTTTACCCCAGCATCCGCATAGTGGGGAAAGGTTTCAGAGAAAATAGCGCACGACTATCTTTAGATTGACTATTTTCTGCAAAGATATTTGAGCGAAAACAGTAAATACACTAGTAGTATATAGCCCTGAGGGACTCCGGTCAACCAAGTATAAGGTTTAAGTGGTTGAAGAGAAATGGGTTGAACGATGGTGAGACGAGTGTGAAGTGACAGAGCATCAGTATGACAGCGACCCCTTCAATGAGACATGGTTCCTGCAGTAGAAATCATGGATCATCAAGTCAACCAATACGGACTGAACTCATCGCTGATCAATGTACTTCAAATTGTGTACTTGGGGGGCATGAAATTAATATGTTTCAAAAAGAGAAATTTACCAAAACATGCATTATGAGAGAACAGACTTTATGCTCTCAGACCAAGAACAAACCTGTTCTAAAATATAAATATGGTGAATGTCCAATAACCTATTTGAGACTTAAGTGTGGGGGGTGAAAGACCTAGATACGAAATCTATAGGAGGAGTCATAGAGCTTTTATAATTTATAACGAAAGAATACTCATTATAATTTCCTGTATTGTCTTTATCAGTGTTGGCAGCAGTTTGTGCATACCAAAATATAGCATTAATAATGAATCACATTGAACAATGTCGGAACAGGGAAAGAACTTGATGAACAAGCAATGAGAAATGATCATTTAAATAACGTATATAATATATTAGAGTTTACCTCTATACAGTGTCCGGTCTACCGAGCATGCTCAGTTCCGATTAACCACTTAAACCCCATGCATCCGTACTGTGGTGAAAACGTTAGGAAAAAAAATAGGTCATAAGCTGTGAGTTTGTCGATCGGTTATATTCAGTGAACGCTTTCCAGTAAACAGAAAAAGACGGACTGGGGGACTTTAAGTGGTTACAACCAGTGTTGATTTTGGCAGTAGTTTTAGTCATAGTCTTTTGAATAGTTTTTTTTAATGATAAAATTGTCAATACATTTAGTCTTACTTTTAGTCATCATAGCTTTTCATGTAGTTTCCATTTTCCATCCGTCTTCGTCAGTGAAAAAAGGTAGTCGACAAACATTTTTCATCATAGTTTTAGTTGACGAAATCACTGGTTCCAACTGTCCAGTCTGGCCTACTCAGTAGAGAGAGGAGAAGGTTGGAGTTGGTATGGAGGAATACAACACAAAGGTGACATCCCATAATGCAGTGGTTCTCAAAGTGGGTACAGGGACACTCGTGAAAAGCACATTTTAGCCTAACTTTTGTTAGGCAGAGTGTGTCTCAAAAGCTAAGCCATACTTCTAAACTGTGTTGGGCTACGTTGCTCGACAGCCCAATCTGAGCTGTGTGTGCTCAGTTGGGGCAGCTGAGTGACAGCCACTGGCCGTCACACTGTGCCGTGTGTGTCTGAGGTGTCATCTTTGTATTTGTACGCTCTCAGAGATACACAGACAGGGGTCCTTGAAATGAAAGGCTTTCAGAACCACTGACATCGGACAACGGATGTATGAAAGAAATAGTACAAAAACTGAAGAAAAGATGAGGTGAGAGACAGATCGTCTGATTGGTCACTGAGACAGATGGACAGGTTACTCTTATTGGATGTTATTTATTATATTTATGGAAGAAGACACTTTACCTTAGAGTTGGAGTCGTCAGAAACAAACAGCTTCAACAGAATTGTCCTTTAAGAACAGATGACTTCAAATCCAATGTGCTTTATTGGTATTAGATATATTGAGGACAGTGATGCCTATTTAAGTCATTGTTTTTGGTTGGATAGGCAGACAGCTAGTGCAGTATTAAAACATGGAGGATTCTAAAGCAGTAAACCAGTCAGCCACTTGGTTATCAAAACATCTAGTCATTTTACTGTTGATCATTTATTTCTATTCTTTACATGTTTTTCTTAAGTACAATTAATATTAGGATTAATAATGTTTCAATCTACCTGGATTGTTGTTTTTATCAACAGTGACATTTGCTATTTTACTATTTTATCATTTTCAGTATCCTTAATTTTTTTATCCTCTGTGAATTTTAACATGAGAAGTGAATAAACAGACTTGAACACAGTCTCATTTTCAAAACAAAACATCTCAAGTTTTTTCATTCCATTCTGTTTGCAGGCCTGTATGTCTGTTGGGGAGTAGGACTGGGTGGTTTTCTGACGTTTCAAGTGCAATTTGTGAGATTATTAACAAACATTACGTTTGTGTAACAATGTAATGTGACTTCTGTCTCTATTCATTCTCCAACTCTCTGTATCTCTTTCTGTCTCTTTGTCCTTCTCCCTTTCACCTGTTCTCTTGACCTCTTTTTCTGTTTGTGTTGCCTTACTCGTGTCTCTTTCTGTCTCCGACTCTGTATCTCTCCAACATCCTCAGATATAAGGTCTTTCTAGTTTTGAGCAAACAAAATCAATCAGCCTGCCTGCGTCACTTGAAGAAGAAAACCACGTCAGAGCGTACATCTGAGCACCAGGTGGTGAAGAAGTGGAAGCTGCCATGCAGAAGACCCTTGGTGTAAAGGCGTCTTCGGGGTGCAGCGGCTGCTTTTCGGTAGTGTCTCTGTGGGATCTGGTTGTTGGGCGGTACTGTGCAGGCTCATCTGGAGGCTGTGTTGTGGGGTTGTACTGTAGGGTGGGACCCAACAGCAGCTGTGATCTGCTCTCTCTCTCTCTCTCTCTCTCTCTCTCTCTCTCTGTGTTACATCTATATACAGAACATCTGATTATGGGAAAGAGAAGGGGAGAGGGTGTGTCTCAACTCCAACTTCAGGGAGAGAGAGGGAGAGCAAGAGATGGGTATATAAGCAAGTAGATACTCTAATAGCTGTTTTTTTTAGGTTGTGTCATGGGGTATTAGGGTTGGGCTGTGGGGTATTAAGGTTTTGTTGTGGGGTATTAGGTTTGGGGTTGTTGGGTACTATAGCCTTGGGGAAATATGGTGTCGGAAATATGGGAATTAGTTGTGGCGAATTAGGGTTGTGCTATATGGGCTATACCACTCATACATGCACCCCCACAGAGGGAGAAGGGTGTGTGTGCGTGTGATATTAGTAGCCTCCATGTTATATATACCCACTTAAATTACAGGTTAGCTTTCTTCTCTCCTCTCAGCGGTCAAACTGAAACGCTCACAGATGGAGACAATTAGAAGCTAGCAGCCGCGCAATGGAGTTCACACGCACACATGCATGCACAGACGCACGCGCGCGCGCGCGCACACACACACACACACACACACACACACACACACACACACACACACACACACACACACACACACACACACACACTTGCAGTCACTCTCGCAGTTATGTGCATCATCACCACCACTATAGAGCAGTCCCGCCCCTTTCATGACGACGACAGGCCCCATGCATTTTTCCCATAGACCTTTCAAAAAGTATTTATTTAAAGATCTGTAGGCCTCGAACAAAGCCAACTCGGATCGTGTCAAATCATGACAACAAACCCAATTTTTTGGGCCGAACAAATAATTAGAAAGAAAAAAGGGCAGGTTACAATACTTTTTTTGTTGTTATTCTTCTTTGTAATTATTTGTTCGGACCAAAATATTGTGTTGGTTGACAACAAGTGATTTGTCACGTTCCGAGTTGGCTTTGTTGGCACACACACACACACACACACACACACACACACACACACACACACACACACACACACACACACACACACACACACACACACACACACACACACAGCTACGGCATGCTTTGAATAAAACGTGTCAGTATAAAAGCATTCAGTCAGTCCTTCCCTAGACACAGAGTGCAGACTGCAGGCCTTCCACTCCAAACACCACGTCTCCTCATTTCATTTCATCAATCACCTCCTCCGCATCATCACAAGCCATCTGTGTTTGGAAACACTGACACCAGAACACTGACATTAACACAAGTTTGTTTGGGTGAGTCGAGTTGTCTCTCTCAGCATGGCTGGCTCTGTGCTCTCAACCTCAATACCAGGTTTCTGCTTGTTTGTAAGTCATACCTACCTCTGTAATAGAACTGTCTCATTACGAGTGAGTGACTGATGTGAGACATTATAATCCAGCTGACTCCGGACTGCGGTTCTAAAACGTTTTAATTTCAAGGGCCGCCATAACTTGAACTATAATAAATGAGGTGTGCTCCACTACGGAGCCACTTAGGTGACATAGTGAAGAAAATAATAATGAGTCAACTTAATTTTATGTCTATTTTATGTCTATGTCACCAAAGGGACTCCGTACTTTTCGGAGTGCAGAACAGGCCTTGTTGCCGATCCAGGCCTACCCTGCGTCAGTCGACGTGTGCAGTCGGCAGAACACGAGGAAGCTGAGGGGGAAATGAAATTAAGTGCCTCTAAAACTTCCACAGAATTGAGAAACCACCCCTCAACTGTGATCTGTCAGAAATATGGGGGGGGTGCGTGGGGAGGGGCAGAGGCTTCTGGCGTTTTTTTCCCTTCTTTTTACATGAGTTGGGCGTTGTCATCTTCTAATGACCCATCTCAGCACTAATTAGCTTCTAATGCAGACCAAACGCCCCATCTCAGCACTAATTAGCTCAAATCAGCACCTTTGGATAGTTTTCTGGGTCATTTAATTTCAATGGAAGCATGATGCAGTCATGTGTGCAAGGCCTCATTCATTCACACATACCAAACACCAATCAAGCAATGTTTGGTCGTTTTGTTTGGGCCACCACAATGTTTCTCCAATGGGAGTCACATGGTTTGATCAAACATTTGTGTTTGATTGCTGATTGCTCCCTCCTCATCAAACAAAAATGTTTGGTCAAACCATGTGACTCCCATTGAAAATGAATTGGAGCAGCAATCAGACATCGCACACGGACCGAACATTTGAAAGGTCGAAAGGTGTGAGTGAAGCCTTTACAGTAAGTAAGCAGGAGCCTATCAACTGTTTCTGTAGCGGGACTGAGGCAGCTTGGTGTACAGTACAAGTAATACACAAGTACAAGGCAAACTACTACACAGTACTAGTACTATACACATTATGTACCCTGTGCAGATTTGGGTTTGGCTTTTCGGACAGAAAAGTACCTTCTTACCAACACCAAGGTTGTCATTGCACTATGCAGACCTTGAGACCATCAGAAATCACAATTGAAAATCTGAATTTGAATGAAGTAAAGTGGAAAGACATCATTTTTACTTAATTCAGATAGCATATTGATCTGGTACAACTGTGTGTGTGTGTGTGTGTGTGCGTGTGTGTGTGTGTGTGTGTGTGTAATCCACTTGCCTGCAAAAGCTTCTGTAACTACCCCCTCTGTCCAGTAGGTGACACCATACAACCGCTGAAATGATGCCTCCTCGTTCTGAAACCCCAGCAGGTCTTTTATTTTCAACAGCTGCTTCAGCAGTATACATTTTAACCACGTTTAATGAGTTCCATAAATATGAAGGGTATACAATACAACAGCATTATAAAAGTGTACATAACGCGTCTACCATGTACCAATGTTGTATTAGCTCCAGCAACATTATCCCGGGAGACAGACCTTTATATATAAACAACCATTGCAACTTCCATTAAAGTTTTCCTTTGCTACATATTATTAGAGTTGGGTTTGGAGTTATTTCCTGCTCTTTCATCACAGCAATTCCTGCACCGGGCCCCTTGTGGCAGCTCCGGTATCCAATTCCTTGACAGAGTTGGAGAGATGAAATGTAACAGGGAGAATTCACACCAGGACAATCTGTTGTGGATAGATAGATGTTTGCCAAATATATGTTCCGAGAAGCCATTCTGGAAGGCAGGCTATCGCTACAGAAAAATCCGGTTTAATTTAAAAACATCGAGGATGAACGGCAGAGACAGAGAAATTGTGAGAAATCGAGAAAAAACAAAACAATCTCACACACACACACACACACACACACACACAGTTCTTGAGTTTGTACTACAGTATAGGCCTATACTGTATAGCAGCAGGAATACTGTAATACAGTATAGGCCTATCCCTATACTGTCTGTCACATATAGGCTATAAACACCTGACTGACTCTGACTGACTGACTGTCTGTCAGACTAAGCTGTTATTGCATCATGCACTTTCTTAAAACAGGAATCCAGTTTATGCACCAATAATTACCACAGGGCATATGGACAATAGTGTGTGTGTGTGTGTGTGTGGGTTGAGTGATGATAGGTGTCTGTGTTTTACGTGGTGTGTATGGTTGGTTGTTTTTGTGCGGGTATGTGTGCTCTCATTCTGAGACAACCGGAAGAATTCCTCCATGTTCTATACTCACAAGTGTTTTAGTTAAGATGCTGCAATGACTGGTGTGTGTGTGTGTGTGTGTGTGTGTGTGGGGGGGGGGGTCTATAATAGTGGTGAGAATGCTTGTAGTGGTAGTAGTTATATGTTAGTGTGTGTGTGTGAGAGAGATGGTTATTCTGTGTATGTGTGATGTTTTCACAAACCCCATGCACACGCACACTCACACACACCTGCTTTTACACCATATTCCACATAAATAATACACACAGCATCACATGATGCGTACAATGTGCTCTCTGATTCGATACGCAATTTCCTTTCGAATGACAGAATCCACTGGTGCATTGCAGATAGGTACATATAGCATGTCATGTGAGTACAACTTCAGACTTCAAATGAACATCTACATAGCTGTACCTGGCAGTGTACTGTTAAGTAACTCAGTACCGAGGCTACATACTGTATACGTACGTATATTGTGCATTATCACCTGTCAGAGCTGTGTGCTGCACTGCTGCACCATGGAGATTTATAAGACCACTTCACCACTTTTCAACCTATCTTCATATAATAGGTCCTCACTAATAATCCTCACTATAATCATACTCGGTCTGTGTCTCATATAGGAGGGCTGTGGGCAGTTCAGAAACCGTCCTCCAGTGACATCATCGATGGGGAACACAAGCTAATAGAAACGGCAGGCTTTCTCGTCCTGAAAAGTTGCAATGCGAAAATGGAAGCCATCATTCTCACGATAATGAAAATCTATTTTTTTTTTGTAAAAAAATCTTGATTAAAAATAAATCTGCCTAATGATGACTGGAGGACGGTTTCTAAACTGCCCACAGCCCTGCTATGAGACACAGACTGAGTAGGGAAAAATCGTGCCTTTTTATCATGATTATTAGTGAGGACCTATTATATGAAGATAGGTTGAAAAGTGGTGAAGTGGTCCTTTAACAGAAGCATGTTTCTCTTCTAAGCAAACTACAGAAATGTGTCGTTATCACTGTGTTTTCACACTAATGTAACATTTACATTGTCTTTCTGATTAAACATGGGACAGTAATGTAACATTTACATGGTCTTTCTGATTAAATATGGAATTTATTTTATCTATGCAGGAGAAATCTGTGTGGTGAGCCGTTTGTTTTATTTTTTATCCCACAATTTTGTAACCCATTTTTCACCCAGTGCCAATTGCCCTAAACTGTAATCCTCTGCCAACCTGGGTAGAGCCCCGAACTGAGCTCAGGCCTCCTTCAATGCATGAGGAGTGAGCAGGACGCTTTTTAATCACCTGACAGGGGGAGTTTCCCCCGTAGGACGTAGCGTGTGGTATTGGAATCAGATCCTTTCCCCTCCATCATGCACCCTGGCTGACCAGTGGGAGGCAGTATAGAAACCAGGATTACGTCATGTTTCTTGTGAGGGCACCTCTATACCTAGGGGACACGGGATAACATGCACACTCCACACAGAAAGGCCCTTTCGCTGACCCCAACGGGGAGCAGATAACACGAGAAGAGAACAAGTCCCCGGAGGGAATTGACCCCGGGAGCATCTAGTAGTTGTTAGGCGACAGCTCTACCGACTGCACCACTGTGCGTGTACACACACACACACACACACACACACACACACACACACACACACACACACACACACACACACACGTAAAGTATGGCAACAAAAATACATGCACCATGAGTCCTCATATGTACTGTACACACTTATTTTACAACAGTTTACACACACACGTTTCTACAGAATATGTATAATTTCTATATCGGTAAATAAAGTCACAACAAATGTTTACTCAATGCGTTTTAGGGTTAGGTTGTATAATCTGTGAGCAGATTAATGACCTTCAACTGTCCATGCATACAATAAATCACACGCGGTACCAAAATGCCTCTAACCCAGGGGTAGGCACATTTAATGAAGGAAAATAAATAATGTATTAATGCTAAGACACCTTTGTTTGTTTTCACCACCAATGCTGCTGGGTGCTGGCTTACTTGATTTGATTTGATACTTGATTTGCTTTGAATAAAATATATTTTTAATAAAAATGTAATATTGATAGCAAACATATTTTGCGGCTCCAGAATTGTAATATTATTTTGATAATAAAGGTTGCCTACCCCTGCTCTAACCACTCAGTGTATACAATAGTGTGACAGACAGACAGACAGACAGACAGACAGACAGAGGTATGGGGCATACAGAGTGAACGACAGATGGAATTGATTGAACTGTACTACTTTTCCGTTACTTTCAACAGTAGTGCCAATAGTTGGAGGCTGTATGTTTCTGTGCTGTTTATTGTCTGCGGAAATTAGGTTGATGTATGTATTTTCTATCTAGCCAAAAGTATTGTTGGTGAAAATGTGTATTGTTGTTTAGTAACGGCTTATCCAAATCCGGTTGAAATATAAACCCAAGTGAAGACCTGCTGTGAACTTTAATTAAACCTTTGTCTTTATAGGTGAGTTATAAACAATATACTGTAGGTGATACCTGATCATTATGTACAGTATCTATGACAGTGGTTTTCAACCCTTTTCATATCAAGGGCCATTATTCGGCATTTGAGCCACAAACCACCATTTGATGTGATTTAGCCTCTCAGACCAAAGATGTTGGTACCTTAGGAGAGGTAATAGGCAAACTACACCAAATGGACCCTTACATTTGTACACTACAAAGCATGCAAGAGTTAAAGATCTATAAGGGTCCATTTGGTTACCAATTTTCCATCATTACCACTGGTTGAGAACCACCGATCTATGAGAATGAATGGTAACCTGATTCTGATGTACTGGATCTGAAATAGTTGCATGAAGTTGTGTGTGTGTGTGTGTGTTTGCGTGTGCGTGCGACCGTGCGTGCGCGTGTGTGTGCGTGCGTGAGTGAGTGAGAGAGAGTAAATGTATTATGTATGGCGGTGACACATTTTCATCTACTGTACATATGCATACATTATCATATTCTCCAGCTCGCTCCTCTCTCCATGCCGTCTCTACTAGGGATCAGAAACGGAGTGAAAGGATATGCATGTGTGCACCATATATATATGCACTACATTTGTGCCGCGTGTGGTTACATTACATACAGATATATGTCACCCCTCTCTCTCCAGTCCTCTCATCTTCCACTCCCTTCAAGTCTTTAAAAAGTGAACCACGAAATATGTGCATATTTGATCCCCTTTTCTACCTGGTATGAGCAGGTGTCTTGTATCTGGATTGTGTCTACTTATTATGTATCCAGATCACATTTCCTCTGTATATAAATGTGTCTCGTGAATTGAATTGTGTCCAGTTACTATGTATCCAGATCCCATTTCTTTCCACCTGGTAATAAAATGCGTTGTTGTTATTAAAAAAATCGGATCTCTCTTTCCCACACAAAAGGTAAAGTTACTGTGCTCATTACTTCCTAATACTTCCATCCGTTAGCAAGCCAAGCGCTTGCAGCATTGTGTTTCAACCCTGCTGACTTCAATAAATGTACTGCGATTGAAATGAATTACAAACCTTTTTTTTAAACTGGAAGTGTACTTCTTAGACCAGTGGTTCTCAACCTTTTCTGGATCAGGGCCCACTTGAAAAGAGCATGTTCACTGTAAATGATCAATCAAACGATTCTCTTCCGGCTTTGTACAATGGAACTAACACCGTATACTTTGAGTAATTATTTATCGGTATCACAATCAAAAGTCTGGAGCTCTCTGCTGGAACTGTTGCCCCCCGCGACCCAACTGTCATATTGTATAATGCCCCACTTGCAGTATCCTCACGGCCCACTAGTGGGCCCCGGACCACAGTTTGAGAACCACTGTCCCAGTTTGACATGCATTAGTCTACGGACTCCCATTTAATGGCATTTGTATCTCTGAGACCCTAATTTATATGGTTTATATATGGTTGAGGATGGACTAACTAGAAAGTTGGGATTTCAAAGGGTGTGTTGGCCAAAGAAATATGAATAATACAGTTTTAATCCCTGGCAAGTGGCCTCGGTAAAAGTCTGATAATCCTCTCCAAGCCGCACGGTTATAAAAAAATGAATGTAAAGCTGGTAATTAGCCTCCGTGTGACCGTGTCATGCATACATTTTCGATAACTGCATGCATGGCTTGTGATGTGAAAGGGGGGGGGGCTATGGGCCCTATTTTCACCAGTGCCTTATGCTTGTAACTACATTTCTTTGCCCTATTTTACTATTTTGAAAAAGCACTTTAAAATGGTTCAACTAGCCAATCTACATGGACACGTTGTGAGCTTGTAGATTGGCTATTTGAACTATTTTTTCAAAATAGTAAAAAAGGGCAAAGAAGTTTAGGGATAAAGGGGTATGGCGCTGGCTAAAATAGCGCCCTAAGTGTGTTTTGTACGTAGTTGCAGTACCATGAATGCACATGGTGTGTGTGTGTGTGTGTGTGTGTGTGTGAGTGTGTTGTGTGTGTACATGTAACTACTGTGCGTTGGTCCTCTCTCTCAGGTGAAGAAGTCTTTGGAGATGGCCTCGTTGAAGTTGGGCGTCAGTCCTTCTCTCAGGTGAAGAAGTCTTTGGAGATGGCCTCGATGAAGTTGGGCGCGGACATGAGCATGCCGATGGTGCAGAGCACGGTGAACAGAGAGAAGGCCATCAGGCAAATCCGGTCGATGACCGCCGCCGCGAACTTCCACTCGCTGCACACGCTCTCGCCCACGTCCTGGCCGCGGAAGCGCTCGGCGATGTAGCGCACCTCCTCCAGGATCTTCATCAGGTCGGACTCCAGGCCCGAGCTCCCCCCTCCTCCTCCTCCTCCTCCTCTCATCCTCAGACTCTCCCCGGACAGCAGCATCTCCTCCTCCACGCTGGCGCCTCTCCCCAGGCGGCCTTCCCTCCCGCTGCCCAGCAGCCGGGAGCAGAGGAGCTGCTCGGGGTTGTGGTGGGAGGACGGGGAGAGGGGGGAGGTGGGGGAGTAGTGCATGCCGATGTAGAGCATGTTGCCGTTGGTGGCCTGCGGGACCACAGGCTTAGTTGGCGATTAGTTGTCACACAAATCATTTTTGCATTGAACATTGGAACGTTTAACAATTTGTTTCTGTTTGCCTATTAGGCGTCGTAATTAATCACAAGCAGCTGCACAGGGCAGACATGACAAATAACTTTTACACATTTAAAATTAGTTTATACGTTTTTCTTTCCAACTAAAAAAAGCGGAATTAGTCAATCTAGGCTACAAGCTTACAACACGTCATTAAGTAACGTGTTGTAAACTTGTAGATCTGCCATTTCTGCTATTTTTGAAGGACATTTTTCAACGTGGAAACGATTGACAATTATGCAAAAAATAAATTGATTATCTCAAATAATTGCGATTAGGCGATTATTATGTAATAATGGGCTCTATGCACACTCTTCCTACTTCCGGGCCTCTTCCCTTCTTCCTTCACAGGTGATACTAATTAAGGTTATGTTCCATTTAGTGTGCAGTGGTTCTAAAACCTTTTAATTTCAAGGACCACCATAACTCTGAGAGTTTACGGGTCCATTTGGTTCCATTTGTACACTCTCAGAGACAGAGTTACACACTCAACCCATTCAAGGACACTTTGAGACCCACTGGTGTAGCAGAATGTTCCCAGTGCGAGCCAGAATGGAACAGAGCCTTCATTAGTATCATCGGTAAGGATTGGAAGCAGGGAAGTTCTTTCCAAAATGGCTGCTGTACAGTGCACACCTGAGGCAGTGTGCGGCTGTGCGACGCCTGGAGGTGCTGTGCGTGCTGCGGCGGGGGGTTGGGGGGGTGTGCCAAGTGCAGTGCGTGGTGGTGCTGCTCCAGGCTGGTCAGGCTGCCCAGGCGAGGCCTCTTGGTGATGTCGGCGCAGGTGAGACGCACGCGCTCGTCGCCTCCCGGGCGCTTCATGCGCAGGAACCAAGCGCACCAGTTCAGGAGCACCACACGGGTCTGTTGAGGAGGGGGAGCAGTGGTGGGGGGGAAAGTACTCACGTGTTTTACTTTAACCCATTTAGACCTGAGTTAAAAACATTCACTTTGAAAGAATATTATATTCAAAGATTTGCGCCGCATTTTCACAATTTTTCAAAAATAGCAGTCCTACAAGCTCGTAGCGTGCCACTCGGTGGCGGCTATATGAGCTTGTAGATCTGCTATTTTTCAATAGCTAAAGCATAACATAATGCTAACACCAAAAGGGGTTCCCGCCCCAAAATGGTTTAAGTAAAGGTATCAATGCTGCAATGTGGAAATACTCTGTTGCAAGTAACAAAGTCCGGAATTCAATATGTACTTGAGCAAAAGTACAAAGGTGTTGACATCAAAATGTACTTAAAGTATACCAAAAGTAAAAGTACTCATTATGCAGATGTATACAAATATTTTGAAAATAGCCTGTAGAATAGATCTGCTATTTTCAAATGCATAAAATGTATATTTCTGAAGTAGTTAATGTATGTTTTGTAATAATAATAAAAATCTGTGTGTGTGTGTGTGTGCCAAAAACTGGCCAGCGAAATGCCATTACAGTGGAAGAGAGTTGAGGTTGTCTGGATCTGCTGTGTGTGTGTGTGTGTGTGTGTGTGTGTGTGTGTGTGTGTGTGTGTGTGTGTGCGCGTGCATGCGAGCGTGAGCTTCTCATGGCATGAAAGCACTTTGATCTCTCATCAGTGTGGGGAGAATAGAATAGATCACAGTAGGAGAGGAGATGAGAGGGGAAAGGGAGAGGAGCGGGGAGGAGTAAGAGGACGCAGCTGACCCATTTGGGCATCTTCCCTCCGTCCGGGTCATGGTGGTGGTACTGTAGAACCATGACTGTAGCGATGACGGACAGACCCACGATCACCATGGTGGTGGCAAAGTACTGAGCTGCAACACAACACAACACAACAGTACCATTAGAAGACATCACAACACAACGAAAAAGGAAGGTGGTCCGCACACTGTTGTCAAACTCCCAGGTAACTTTATTAAAGTTTAAAGTTACCTGGTAGCTCGAGAACAGTGTGCGGACTGCCTTCCATTTTCAATATATGTACAGTATATTTTGTTCAGCACCTGTATAATGTTTCTTTTTAATGCAATATTGGTTGACTTGAAAGTAGTGTTTTCTTTTATGACGGTAGTCTTGTGGCTTGTAGATCAGCTATTTTCAAATGGCCGAAATGTAGTGGTTAATGTGCATTTTGTAATAATAATCAAAATCTACAAAGTAACTACCGTAGTAACTAAAGTTTTCAAATAAATGTAGTGGAGTGAAAGTACAATATTTGCCTCTGTCATGTGGTGGAGTACAAAGTACAAAAATATTGAAATTTGGAAACACTTAAGTAAAGTTAAAGTACACCACAAATTTGTACTGAGTAAATGCACTTCTTCTTAGTTACTTTACACCTGTGGTTGTACTGGGCAGGGCTGTTGCCGTGATAAAGTTGATATCTTTTTACCATCTTTTTTTTTCTTTTTTGACGAATAAAAGCTTGAGGATATTGAATTATTTATGTCCCCCCTCCATACTGATCCACGATGTGTCCCAAGGACCCGAGCAGCCAGCGGGCTGATTGCCTGTCAGGGTTCATTGGTGATGGACAGTCCCTTATACTGATGGGTGCGTAATAGCCGTGCCAGGGAGATATGATAGTCAGGGGACACGCAGGGCAAAAGATAAAGAAGTGGCTGTCGCTTCTCGTCTCCACTAAGAGAGAAGGATGGAGACACACAAGGTCAGAGGAGAGGGAGGTTATGATGAACCTGGAAAGAAGGGAGGAATGAATGAATAAATAAATAGAAGGAGAGATGGATGGAAAGAGAGAGAGAGAGAGAGATTGAAGATTAATTTGAGACATATAGAGACAGGTGAGAATAGAGAGAGGGGTCATTGTAGAGGGGACGGCGCATTATTCCGATGGCGTCTTGGTTCTGACTCGCCTGTCGCCCCATTACAAACCCCGTTCCTGACCCTAACACTTACTGTACGTGAAGCCACATTGTTGGACTAACGCCCCATTACAAACCCCGTTCCTGACCCTAACACTTACTGTACGTGAAGCCACATTGTTGGACTAACGTGGCATAGGAATTACGAGCGGATCCCCATTGTGGAGTCTAAGAGTCACATTAGGCCGGTAATTCTTTTTCTTTGACAAAGACTGTAAAATATGATTCCCTCCAGACATCCTGGTGGATAAAATAAGACACGTAATTGTATTAGTATCACTGCAAAACAGACACATTTTAAATTGTCTGCTCCGCAAGTGCTTTCTCTCACGCGCACGCACACACACGTCACAGTCACAGTCATTTTCACGCGAGAGGCCATTACACAGCAAGATGGAGAGATTTTCTCTGTGGAACCATTATAAAAATGTAATGAGGAAAAGGTCAAATGCAAGCTGTGCAAGTTGTCCTCCCACAGATCAACAACAACAACAACAAATGCATGTGGTAACAAAACATCCAACAGAGACGCCTGAAGAGACAGTTGTTCATCACTAGAATGGATGCAGGATAAAATCGGTAGCATAATCAGAATCGGCCATAAAAATGCCATATCGGTATCGGAACAGTCTCAAAATAATACAGATTATTTAATCGTTTTCACCAGCAAAGCAAATTTAATCAAATATAATGTATTGATTGAATCCTAAACCTCTAAATTGCTCTCAATTAGAGCAGAGCCAGGACAATAGCGGAAACACAAAGCCATTTAGATTAAAATCAGACCATGATCTTATGGTCTGAGGTTGACACTAATGATCCCCTCAAAGGTAATCACACTTTAATCATTATCCTCCAGACACCTACCTCAGAGGTGACTATAGATTAAGCCAGACTAAATCTAAATGTAAGATTGAGAAACTTTTAGTACATTGTGAGCTTGATCGGCTGTTCTCAAAAGATTATTATTTTAAAACTTTAAATGGGACATTCTGCACAATGAGTACACTTTTGGTACTTTAAGTATATTTTGAAGCCAATACTTTTGAATGTTTACTCAAGCAAATTTTGAATTCCGTACTTTTACTTGTATACGGAGTATTTCTACATCACAGTATTGATACATACTGAAGTAAAACATTTACTTGCACTTTTGAGCACTTTTTCCACCCCACAATTTAATCTGTCTGGCTCTAACCACAGATGCATTGGCAGCACTCACCACTTAATATTTTGTCACCAATCACCAAGCCCTGTGAGTAATGTAGATTTAGATTTATTGCCGGCCAGTAACGTTATGAAGGACTATTACGTTATTCTGAAAACAACAGGCTCCATTTTTGTCTCATCTTTCTAAAGCCACTATTTGGGGATTTAGGAGTGGGGAAAGGGTGTTCCCCCACTAACGTTGGTATTTTGGTTACCTGTCTAAATCCCTTAAACACCTCAGTTACCCGTTATATTATACATAGGTGTGGTTTGGGCGTTACAATAATGAAACCAAATGTAACCAATCACCAGTCTTGGCTTTAAGAGATCCCTTAACCGTTGCCCGTTAGTGCTATATTGCTTCATAGCCGCTGCCCTTAAGTCTCACTGCTGAGCCAAGAACAATCGTGCGTGTAGGCCGTCTCTACGGAACGGTATGCAGCCAAAAGGAAAGTTCGGTCAATAAACCCCATTTGCTGCTATGGGGGTGATCATGAACTGAAAGAGCAAATGGAAATGGAATCGCGAACAAATAACTTATTTGACTATACAATTATAGAAACACAATGGACACAAGGAAGTGGCAGGCACTCGACTTCTGCTGATTATAGGAAAATTACAAAGAGATAGGAGAATAAGGAGAGATGAGGCAGCCTACTCGTTCTACATCTCCATTGAAGATGGAAAATAGCAATTTAGGGGAAAGCGTTCCAACACGCCCAAAAAATATAGCGGGTGACGCGGGACGAAAATACCATAAAGGGACAGAGAAAGCTCCTATACTCGTAATTTTCGGGCAGCGGCTGAATTGCGGGGCGTGCTGCGGGTAAAGGCTGCGACAAAATTGGAGCCCAACGTGTTCTAAAATAACTGATGACGCATTAATTGGGGAAATCATTATGCACACAAAGCCACACACACACACACACACACACACACACACACACACACTGTTAATGATCTACACTACTATCATTGTGTGTGTGTGTGTGTGTGTGTGTGTGTGTGTGTGTGTGTGTGTGTGTGTGTATTTTAGCTAAACACCTAATTAATCAGCTTGTGCAAGATGAAGCTGTTATATTCAACTTGTATATAACTCATTACTCATTTTGTTAAAATAGATGTCAATTCAAAATACAATCCTGGCTGTAACTCATTTTAGGTTACAATTACCGGTATATGCACTATGCATCTGCTTAACATTCATGAAAACGGATATGGACTTTTTATTTATATCCTTGCACGACCTCTGTAGGAGACACAGGTCAGTGGTTTGATAGATAACAGTGTTGTGATGAGTCTGTGACATTTCCACAACATCGTGACAAAACCCCTATTCCCTCCCTTGTGTTCTCTATGCTTGTCAGCCGGGGATGGTAAAAGTATAGGAACCAAAAGGCAGAAAAGAAAGTTGGCAAAACTGAAAACTGAAAATAAAAGTACACCTGGGAGTATGCAAACTTAGGGCCGATTCATGCTCCTATTTTACCGCTGTTTCTGCGCTGTAGTGCCGAAATGATTTCGGCTCGTCAGAAATTTTCAGTAGCACCGCAGAGACGACTTTAGGACTGTACCCGCCCCCCCGAACCTCAAATGATGTCACATTGTAGGCTCTACAGCACCGAACCGACTTTTATTCGGCTCTAAAATAGGAGTATGAATCAGCCCTTAGAATAGATATCTTCAATAAACTGGCAAAATATACACAACGCCCACCCGATTGGGACCAGACCGCTCTGCAGAAGACACATGATAATGTGAATTCATGTGACCGAGATGGTTTTGCCAGGCTAAGGGGCAGTTACTCGCAATAGGGAAAAAACTGCAGCACACAATACAGGACAGGGCACTGGAAGGGCACACAGGGCAGAGGCTCTGGTCGTGACTCGTGACAATGCTGCTACTGTACTATATGTGTGTTTTCAGAAATATGCACTGAAAGCGCTGGTGTGCTGCTGGTCGTTCCTAAATTCAGTCCACAGGATTTTGCATCATCTCATTCTCAACACACACCTGTGCACATTTCCACATTTCCCATCTCAGTAATTATGGCCCATTTCATTCTACTTTGCCTACAATTTTTGTGCCGGTTTTGTTAAGCCTAAAACCTGTGGATTGAACTACCGGTAGTTATTTCTTCTGCCTGCCATATTCTTGTTCTTGTTACTTTGTACCTGTGCACACACACACACAAACACGCATGCACGCACGCGCACACACGCACGCACGCACACACTCTCACTTTTGGTTTCACTGACTGTTGTGCTTTTGCAAATGAACGTAATAAATTGCTCTCCTTTCACGCAGCTCTCTGCGTCTCTCCTATTTTTATTTCATGGCTCAGCAGCCGTGACATGACAAGAGGGATGGAGAGAGATGGAGGGATAGCAGGGCCATGGAGAGATGAATGGTAGAGGTATAGAAGAACAAGCCGGTACTAGATATACTGTACATGACACTGCCACTGTCACTATACTGTATGTATCAGTATAGTTCTCAAACTTTGTCATGTCAAGGACCCTCAAATGAATACATATGGCCGTGGACCACCATCTGAAAATATTGTGTGCAGGACTCGCATACAAAAATGTGTTCAAGTATAACAATTTCTTTTTACTTTTTCTATATTTTCAAATATCAGATTTTTATGCTATATTAACCCATTTACAGGACTGACACCAGATTCTACAAATGTCTTACTTTTGTCTTACGTTTCTATGTCAGTGGTTCTCAAAGTTTTTCATGTCAAGGACCCCAAAAACTATATGTAATTGGCCGCCGACCCCCATCTGAAAATATGTTGTCCCAGGGATCCCCCCAGAAGCAAAGATTTGAGTTAAACATGTTTGGTGCCGTGCTAAGAGCTTGTACATCTGCTATTTTTCAATAGCTAAAGTATAACATACGTGGGGGGTCCCTGGACAATGCAGAGACAGTGGGAGAGGTGTGAAAAAGGGGTGCCGCGCTCCATGGCCCCACATGCTCCCATAGAGATGACAACAGATGACACACGTCAACACTCATCCACAGCAAACATTTAGAAAAACTAAGCGTGAGAAAGATGGAGGGAGCTGCATGAGAGATGCAGAGTGGGCTAGAAGGATAAAATGATGGAGGGGGCTAGAGAGCTGGCCAAGAGAGATGTATGAAGAGATAAACACCACAGAGACCTGCATCATCAGCACTTTACTGTCTGCCTGGCTGGCTGCCGGAGACGGATGAGGGCATGAGAGGAGGCCTGTTACAATTATTACCATTATTATTATTTGATTATAATTATAATGATAATAATAATTATAATAATCGACTCGTTTACTCGTTTATTAACAGTAATTCTTTTTTGGGAAATAGCAGATCTACAAGCTCAAAACGCATCTTGAACTAGTAAATCGTCTATTTCCACTATTCATGTATGTTTTTGGAAAGTATAAAGTTGAAGTTAAAGGGATTGTGACATCATCATCGTCATCCTTCGAGTGCCCTTGTGATCATTCTGCGACACAAGCTGCTTCCACTGGTCTCTGTTGCTCATTGCCACACCAACATTCGACGAATCAGACCCTTCCTCACCCAGGAGTCAGCCCAGCTCCTTATCCACACATCAGTCATGTCAAAACTTGACTATTGTAACTCCCTCCTTACTGGCCTACCGGCATGCGCACTTAAGCCTCTCCAATTGATCCAAAATGCCACAGCTCGCCTGGTTTCTAACCAGCCAAAATTCTCACATGTCACTCCCCTTCTCCGCTTTCTCGATTGGCTCCCGGTCGCTGCCCGCACAATGTACAAAACTCTGATGCTGGCATTCAAAGCAACCAAAGGTATGGCACCGCCATATCTTGCAAGAATGATCGCACTCTACAAACCCTCTCGCTCAGATCAGCCCGACGCAGGGAAGCTGGAAGTACCTTCGCTAAAAACGCTGGGACAACACTCCACACTCCACACGTTCCAAAGTCTTTGGCTCAAACTATGGAATGCACTTCCCATTACAATCAGAACTACAGATTCACTCCCAATCTTCCGCCGCAGTCTGAAAACGCACCTCTTCAGACTACATCTTAGCACTTGCCGTAGTACTTGTCCTGGCCTCGACCTCCTACAAGCGTATGCACAGGCTCAACTTATGTAACTTAAATAGCACTTTATGTAGACATAGCACTCTATAGTGTATACACATACAGTAGATATTCCACTTCTATCAGGACTGCAGCATAAAAGGGGCTTGAGAGCCTCTGTTTTGTTGTTGTGAACAATGGAGAACCTTGAAGAGATCGACAACCAGAGAAGGAGAGTGGTAAGAGTGAGAGGAGGTAGAGGAGCCGGCTTTGAGCAGGCTGGTTTACAGAAAAGAAAAGAAAACAAACAGGAAAAAAAAAAAAAAAACCTTTTTTCGGCTGCTGTTTTATGTTTGACTATATGAAAAAGTAGGCCTACACAGAATTGTCATTGTCAATCATGTGTGTTCCATTTCTATGATTGTGTTTTAAATTTTTCACTTCATTGTGCTGTAAATGCTTGGTAGTGTGTAGCCAAATGCTAAGTTGTGTGTACTCAATGAATGGTATATGTGTACCAAATGAAAACACGAGTTTCATTTAGGCTTCTCACCTATCAGCGGAACAGAGTCGGAGGTTGCAGGCATGATCTCAGCCACCAGCAACATGAACACAGTCAGAGACAGCAGAACGGTGATGCCTGCACACACACACACACACACACACACACACACACACACACACACACACACACACACACACACGGCATTAGTACATTGAATGAATGAATGCACCTTTCCAAACATTATAGTTACAAAGTGCTTTACAGACATCAGAAACAATAAATCATGAAAAATAACAGAGCATCAAGAACAATTGAAAAAACAATATTAGGAAAATCACATAACATACAAATGTGTTTTTAAAAGTGTTTTAAAAGAAGACACTGGACACATTGCACTTTATTTTACCTGTGTAGAGTGGTGGGAGAGAGGGGGAGAGAGAGAGAGAGAGAGAGAGAGAGAGAGAGAGAGAGCAGTGCAAATAAACCACTGACACAGTCCTGAAGTTACTAATGAACTGTCTCTGAATCAATAGATTTGATTGGCCTAAAGATAGAGACAGGGACAGAGAGAGAGAGAGAGAGAGAGAGAGGAGAGAGGAGGGTTCGATAAATAATAGAAAACACCGTTTTGCAGTAAATATATTTTGTAAAAAAAAAAGGGAGAAGAGGATGGGGTGTGTGTGTGTGTGTGTGTGTGCTGGTGCCTGTGTGTGTGTGTGTGTGTGTGTGTGTGTGTGTGTGTGTGTGTGTGTGTGTTGGAAAGTTTTATGGCCGGAAGAGATCAATTCGGACCAATAATGCCTTGCAGGACAGAGTTAGCATACTCATTACAACAAAATAATTCAACAGATTTACTGAAGGGGTCTGTGCCTTGCTCTGGGGCACACGTAATTTATACCGGTATTTAAAAAAGAAAACATTTAATATACAGTATATATTGTGGGATGTCGCTAGACAACAGGCCGCCAGGTGAGCATTGGGCCCGAGAGAGCCAGTGGGGAAGAGGCAGAGCACTCGCCCACCACTCAGTCAAGTGATAGACACTCATTATGTCACCGCCTCAAATTCAAGCCTACTCATCAAGTCCACCTGCGCCGCCAGACAAAATGCAGACGAGGCTGCCTCTGCCCTCACTGACTCTCTGAGGGGACAGATCGGGCCATGCTCTGGCGGTAAGTGAAATCCCCATGCATTCTTCCACACATAAGAATCATAATAATGTTGATATATGAAGAAAGCGCTAATACTCGCGTTTCTCTTTTATAGGTAACCCGCTCCCGATCGAATCTGTGAATGAAGAACACTTACCTGTCTGACAGACCTTGAATCTGTCAGCCAGGTAGTGTCCTGGTGTTGTTCAGCTATATATTCAGCTTCCACAATATATAGAGTAAATACAGCAAATATAGTTTCACCAGCTTGGATCAAATAAGGTTGTTTCTCATGTTTGTTGGACAAACAATGGTGAGGTAGAGGCACTAGCTAGTTCACAATTCACATCATTTCATCAATTCATCATGTTCTGTCTCCCTCTCAGCTCTCCTTCTCTTTGTCTCTCCTACACAGTCTCCCTCTCAGCTTTCCTACTGTCTGTCTCTCCTACACTGTCTGTCTGTCTCTCCTACCCTGTCTCCCTCACAGCTCTCCTTCTGTTTGTCTCCCCTACACTGTCTCCCTCTCCTACACTGTCTCCCTCTCAGCTGTCTTACGATTTATGAGAGACAGACAGTCTCTCATAAATCGTCTTTCTCTCAGCTCTGCTAGGGTCGGTGTCAACAAATAAGTAAGCAGCACTTCTCCGCTGACAGGTGAGTTTGTGTTATTTATTCAACATCCACTTGAGAATTCTCATCGCCTAGATCGGATGTCCAGGTCTGCATCACTGTACTGTAAGTACACGCACAGTTTTCCAAATTGTAAACCCAACTCTAAAAATCATTATTAACAATACAACATAAATTTCTCTCCCCGGAAAAATGTCCTCACAATGTCTCACTTCCTGTATACTTTTAGGGACGTTTGGCCCTCAAGAGTATATCAATATATACTTACACACTATATAAATGCACCATTTATTATTTCTACAGTACATCACTCACCCAGTGATATCTTCTCTCCAGAGTCGGCAGGCAGCAGGAAGACGAGCAGAGCCAGGGTGGAGATCAGGACACAGGGGATGAGCAGGTTGAGGCCGTAGTACAGCGTCCTCCTCCTCATCACCACCGTGAAGGTCACGTCAGGATAGGGCTCCTTGCAGCAGTCGTAGAAACGCTCGTTACGGCGGCCTGGGACCTCTGGACGACACACACACACACACGCACCCACACACACACCCACACACACACACACACACACACACACACACACACACACACACACACACACACACACACACACACACACACACACACACACACACACACACATTCAGACAGATGAGATCGATAGGCCGATAGAGAGATCCATACACAGACAGACTGTCACGTGTAGGTGAGGTAAGGGCCCAAACGCAGGACAGCCAGGCATGTTGTGTTCAAACCCAGGCAAGAATTGGTGTTTTAATACAGAAGACAGGTGAACATGAACAACTTAAAACAGACTGAAACAGGATACAATGACTCAAGGACTGACTGGGGAACAAGACTGATAAACACATGAGGGTTGATTACAAAATGAGACACAGCTGGAGCAAACAAACATAGAACCATGAAAACTAGACCAGGGAACAATACATAGAAATACAAGACCTAGACTGTACAATGAATGACAAAAGTCTGTGACTGTGACACAGACAGATAAATATAGACAGACCGACAGATAGAGAGACAGACAGACACAAAGACAGACAGGCAGACAGACATTTTATATTATAAGGAAATGCAAAGTCATATTCTTGGTTTGTGGTTTTTAACATTACAGACTGTTATCATTCTCGCTTGGCTCAAAAAAAGAGTACTGTCCCTCTTCCGCTGGAAATTAATACTAATACTAAATACTAATTCTAAAAATAATATTCGAATATATTCGGGCCACTGTTTAATGTCCTGGCAGGTCCTAGAGGAATGCAGCAGAGCCGGGTTTGAAGCCGACGGTCACGTGTGATAATGGTCGACTGGCTTTTTACTGCTGCAGTCGCACTGTAATGTACGGCTTCCACTTCATTACGCAGCAGTATGCCAATAAACACATCCTTCCCACAGCACCAGCACCCAACACAAGCACGCACGCGCACATGCACACAGAAACACACACACGCACATGCACACACACACACGCACGCACGCGCACACGCACACACACAGACACGCGCACACACACACACACACACACACACACACACACACACACACAAAATACCCCCTCCGGTATCTTTAGCTGTGTTCAAATGTTTAATGTTTTCCTGCGCCTGTAGTGTTACACATTGATTCCAGAGGCACCATAGACTGTTTTTTTTTAATATAAATAAGTGCATTTCTAGTGGGAAGTAAAACGAATAAAAAAATAATAATTAAGCTCCTTTTGAAATAGTGTTTGGCTCAAGTACCATTCTTCTTCCTGCAGACAGGCTCACTTTGAATCGACCTGCTGGAGAGGATAATAGTTCTGCTTGGGTGCCATAGCAAAACCACAAAACCGTGTGCAGTTTACTGAGGAAAAGTAAAACTGGCGAGAGGGCAGCTTTAAAGAAATACTGTACATTTCTCCGTTCCGTTTCCAATCCAATCCACTTTATTTCTATATAGTCAGAGCATGATGATCATCATCATCATATCATACTATAATTAACGCTCCGGTTCGGACCGGTCTCTATCCTTTTATTACTCGATGATCATCACTCACAAATGTGATGAGGTCAGCACATTCAGGCACATTCATTTGGGCAAGTGGTTATTGTAACAGACCCAGAGAAGGCTAAACTTTTATTTTGAAGCGCCTGGCCGGAGGCGGAAGTCAGCTTTTTCCGGCTGTCACAAGAGAGGGCTATTTAAGTCCATCTTAGCATGCACAGGGCAGGACTTGTTTGGCATGGACGGACGGTACGGGGAATCGCACAAACAAGTCATGTTTGGTGTGATCCCCATGGACATGGACAATGGGAAAACTTGTCATGTAACTTCTAGAGAACACAAGAACGGACCTTGAGAGAAACAACTGGTTCAATCTCAATGATTTAGCGCCTAGCTGGAAGGGGGAGAGGTATTTGTTTGGATGTTTTCTCTGTACATTGTTGTTCACTTCACTAGATGTTATTATAATTGTTATATTGAGTTTTATGGTCTCAATCTATTGTTTAATGTGTATTGTTATGGTGGGCTGGTGGTTTATGAGTCAGGTTCAGGATGCATTTATTGTATTAATAATTAGAAATGTAATGGGAAATGTGCAATTCATTTGATGTAGTTTTATGAAATGTACTGATCTGTATTGTGACTTGTGAGGTTGTTGATGCAGTGTTTATTTGATTTTTGATGTATTATATGTTTTGCTTTCAGTTTTCACGTTGATTTACTACAATAAAAGCTGGGTCCGCTACAGTGAAAGTTTTACCCAAATGGCCTCATCATCTCTACACATCTTCACCTGCTGTCTACTCTACACCTGAAATAAAATGGACTCCACTCACTCTCTGAGGGATCACCCGAGCTCAACATCATCAATCCGGTTGACTAGATCTGGTAAACGGTAGCACGAACACTAGAAAACGGAACATGCACACAAGGTCAGGACTCAGGACAACAAAAATAGACTATATGGAAAAGGAACTGAACCTTTAGTTAAAAACGGACATAGCCGGCAAGGGCTATGGCCAAATTTAGCCCAAGGAGTGTTTTCGTGCAAAACTAATGCTTGGAATGGATTCAGAATCATGAAAACCCCCTAGTTTGACATGTCACATGCTACTTAAAGCATAATGAAATTTGAAACATTTTGCCTTATAATGGTTGTTGATGTACCCCAACTTTCAAATGCTGTCAAAAATTCCCCTAGGGTGGTTGAATAGAAACCAATGTGGGATATGTTAGTAGACACCATTACAAACACATTAGTGAAGAAAATTCTTGGTAAGAAATGTATTCCCAGATTTGACAAAGTACTGCAAAGAAAATGTGAGAACTAAATACACTGTATACCGGCAGGCTAATACACATAGAAATAACAGCAAAATCACACCGCAAAAATAAACAAAATAAACAACAAGGGTGTCTCCCTTTACTCACTGACGAATACAAGACATGGCAGCGTCAGTAGACAGTGAAACAAAAACAACATAGACCAGATAAAAACAGGATTAAAAGCCAAGATATAAATGTGGGTCTTAAGGCGAGATTTAAGGGGGAGAGCGTTCCATAATGTGGGGGCTACAACAGGCTCCATGGTGGGGTCCAGTTTGATATGGGAGGGGCAGAGTGTTCCATACCAACAGGCTCCATGGTGGGGTCCAGTTTGATATGGGAGGGGGAGAGCGTTCCATACCAACAGGCTCCATGGTGGGGTCCAGTTTGATATGGGAGGGGGAGAGTGTTCCATACCAACAGGCTCCATGATGGGGTCCAGTTTGATATGGGAGGGGGAGAGCGTTCCATACCAACAGGCTCCATGATGGGGTCCAGTTTGATATGGGAGGGGGAGAGCGTTCCATACCAACAGGCTCCATGGTGGGGTCCAGTTTGATATGAGAGGGGGAGAGCGTTCCATACCAACAGGCTCCATGATGGGGTCCAGTTTGATATGGGAGGGGGAGAGCGTTCCATACCAACAGGCTCCATGATGGGGTCCAGTTTGATATGGGAGGGGGAGAGCGTTCCATACCAACAGGCTCCATGGTGGGGTCCAGTTTGATATGGGAGGGGGAGAGCGTTCCATACCAACAGGCTCCATGGTGGGGTCCAGTTTGATATGGGAGGGGGAGAGTGTTCCATAATGTGGGGGCTACAACAGGCTCGGTCACCTCTGGTCTTTAAGAGTTTTTCTTTCCCTTTTTCTATGTACCTCTACATCAACATCATTTTTCGAGATGCTTCCGCCAGACTTCCCGGTCCTTCATTGCCACCCCCAGTTCCTGCCTACTGAAGCATGTGTCCCTAGCGATGACATCAGGGAACGACAGCTTTCTACCTCTGGTCCGCCCTGAGGCAGGACTCCAGAGAAGAAGAGAAGATATAACCTCATTGTCAGCTCTGTAGCAGCTTAGCCGGCAAACTGTGTTCTTCTGGATCGGACCAGTGAAGAAACACAGGGAAGGTTGCCGTACATTAGATTAGTCGATGGGTGGCTCTTCCAAGACAGATTTTGCGCTCTCATAGGAAGGCGGGTGTAAGTGCCATCCAACCGATTCTCTTGTTTCTTTGAAAGTGTCCATGTCTCGGAGCCATAGAGTAGAATCAGCTCAACGGTCGTCCTAAATATTTTATTTGATGCATCATCAAACATCAAATGTGTTCATTCTAAGGACACCAGGTCTCTGGCCTTTCAACTTCTTACTGTTGCTGATCTAAAAACAGAAGATGATTCTACTGTTCTGCTGTCTTTGTGAGTGTCTGTCAGTTAAAGATGCAGTCCAAAGATGTGTACACACACACACACACACACACACACACACACACACACACACACACACACACACACACACACACACACACACACACACACACACACACACACACACACACACACACACACACACACACACACACACACACACACACACACACACACACACACCAAATGTATTTGACAGAAAAGATGAGACCTAGGCTGTGCTGCTGGTCTCACAATCATCACAGTGAATATAATTGGTATTACAAAGAAACCTAGCGAGCCACCATCAATAGCCCCAATTTGAAAATAGCAATTCAACAAACGGGTGGAAAATCAACTGTACCCAAGTACCAGGCACACGTCTAATAAAGAATACAGTATGCTAAACCAAATAATAAGGCAGGACAGAGTATGACCCACACCAAACAGAATAAGTTAAAGGACTACTTCACCCCTTTTCAACCTATCTTCATACAATTGGTCCTCACTAATGATCATGATAAAATACCACAATTTGTTTCTACTCAGTCCGTGTCTCTGTGGGCAGTTCAGAAACCTGTCCACTAGTGACATCATCGATCCAATCTAATAGAAACTGCAGGCTTTCTATTCCTGAAAAATTGCAATGCGAAAATGGAAGCCATCGTTCTCACGATAATAAAAATCCAAATATATATATTTCTTAAATCTTGTTTTTAAAGAAATTGCCCAACGACGATGTCACTGGTGGACGGGTTTCTGAACTGCCCACAGCCCTCCTATGATAAACAGACCAAGTAGAGAAGAATTGTGGTATTTTATCATGAACATTAATGAGGCCCAATTATATGATAACATAGGTTGAAAAGTGGTGAAGTGGTCCTTTAAGTATGGTACAAACAGTACAAGATCAAACCAGCAGGAAACACAGCGAAGCCCCTTTGATGTCGTCTGATCCATGGCTCAATAAACACACAGCTGTGTACCATGGCGTGTGCAGGCTTTTATACAGTATTGTTGCTGTCGGGTGGAAACCTCACGTCCAAAACGGCTAGTTTTTCAGGATTCTGATTCTAAAGTAGCAAAGAATAGCAGATCTACAAGCTCAAAACGTGGTGCGATGTGCCACGTTTTCAGATGCTACTAGATGCTACTATTGTCTGTTGCCATGGTATGTTGACATGGATCATTAATTTATGAAGAAAACATCAATATGGAGATACAAGGTGTGTGTGTGTGCGTGTGTGTGTGTGTGTGCTGTATGTATATTGGGTGAGATTGAGCATGGACAGAAGGAAATATGTGACGCGCTCAGCTTACTGTGATTTTCAATTTAGCTGCTGTGAATGGACCATTGGCTGAGCTGTATATCTGTGGAGGGGGTCCTCTCTCTCTCTCCATTCCATATTATGTCTGTCACTGGTTTGTACAAATGGAGGCACTTTGCTTTGGGGAGCAGAACTTTGGTCATTAAACAGGGAGAGGGACTCTGTTTTACTGGAATGGCTGTGTACAGTCAGTCTGCTGTCTGTCTGTCTTATGCTGTTACCCTTTACAATGTCTGTTATAATGTACCCAATGTCTCCTTACGTCAGCATACGAAGATCCGGTTGTCCAGAACCAGTCCAACCAATATTGTTAATGATCTACAGTACTATCATTGTGTGTGTGTGTGTGTGTGTGTGTGTGTGTGTGTGTGTGTGTGTGTGTGTGTGTTCCATGCTGATGTAAGACCAGGACAAGCAGACCAGAGTTCGTAATATAATTGCAATTTTCTGCCTGAGATCATGAGATACTGTACATACACATTACACACACACACACTGGTTGGACTGGTGGTTCTGGACAACCGGATCTCCGTATGCTGACGGATATGCCCATATACTCAGGCGCGGCGATATAGGAGCAGTATAGAGGCATTGCCTCAGGGCCCGCGGGGGGAGGAGGGCCCGGCCGGCCGGCCGCTCCGATGCGTGGTAGTAAACTGTATACTCTCTCTCTCTCTCTGACTCTCTCTCCCACAAACACGCTGTTAAGTTACCGCGACTAAGACTACATTTCCTGTCAATAATAAGCAGTGTAAAATGTAGTTCATTGGGAGGTAAAGGGAGACGCTTTACTGAGAAGGGCCCTTCACGGCGCAGGCAGGAAATAGAGTGTTTAAACTGGGCTGCTTGGCTGCACGTTAGAGTAGACGGATTACTCTGGTCTGTCCGCTGTGGCTGTATACAGTTGTTAGCCCTGCTCTGCAATCGCCTGATAAAGTTGTTGTCAATCTTGCCTTAGGGCCCGTGGCACATTCCAGCCGCCACTGCATATACTGTAGTGTACAGTATAGGGTATCCGACCAAGTCGAAGGTTATAATAGTTTGGAATGAATTCTGTATTGGCCATATATGGAGCGTGTCATGAGGCGTAACTGACTAACTGACTGACGGGAGATGCAGGTTTTCATAGTAAACTGTGACCTACAGTCGCAATAACCTTGGTACCACCGCGGTTGGGCCCGGCCCTAACTGGGCCCTAATTGGGCCAGCTCGAACAATTACCATCATTTAGGCCCCAAAACCCTGAAAAGGGGGTTATTATGCGCTTAATGTCCTCAAAGTCAAGCTTTGAACTGAGCAGATTGGACTTTCTGTTCTAGAGATAATGATTTCGATTTTCTAGTGGGTTTCGTGGGGTCGAGTAGGGTCGGGCAGAATTTGAGAACTCTAGCACACACAGACACACAAACACGCGCGCACACACACAGACACACACACACACACACACACACACACACACACACACACACACACACACACACACACACACACTTGAGCCGTACTGTAGCTTATGTAAGTCAGCCAGCACTGGCTTCAGCAGCAGAAAGCTTTAATTACTATTGGCATAATGATGGAGAACAGAAGACAGACCCTGTAACTGTATGTTCCTGCAAACCCACACAATCTTACACATAGTGCCCCCCCCCCCCCCACACACACACACACACACACACACACTAATTGAATTGTCTCAGTACCTACGAGGTCCCACTCTCCGTTGGCGATGTAACCCGTGATGTCCGCCTCGACCATCTGCAGATCCAGAGACCAGCCTCCATATGTCCATGAGCCAAACTTCAGGTCACAGCGTTGGACGTCGAAAGGAAACCAGCGCACGTCGATGTAGCAGGTGCTCTTAAAGATACCTGGAGGACCAAATGTGTCGTTAGTACTGTTACAAAGGGAGCGTTTAACTTTGTTTCAGGTTCTATGTTCTCTGCTCATGATGTTTAAATCAAGAGCAGAGTTATGAAATATGCTCTGTAAATAAATATTAAACAATATATGTACCACCGTGTGTGTGTGTGTGTGTGTGTGTGTGTGTGTGTGTGTGTGTGTGTGTGTGTGTGTGCAAACTGTGCATACAGTACAGACATACAGTGTCAGCTGTATCAGTCACGGTGGTCCAAGCAATGACCAATAACCTCTTTTGTACTTCAACGTACTCACAGGCCTTTAGACACACTATTTTAGAAACACTGGCTTCAGCAGCAGAAAGCTTTAATTACTGTTTAATTAAAGTGTCTGTTACTGTAGTTACTGTTTAATTAAAGTGTCAGTGGTTGAGTGTAACTCAATGACAACCTCAGTCAGCACTCGGCAAGACACCTCTCGTTGGCAATAATCAGTGATCAATATGATCATTTTAGCCCTGAAATGTTATTCTCAGAGGAGCAGCATATGGACGCAGACAGCGTGACATTTGGCACAGAACCAGCCGAGCTCAGGTGGACTGGGGAGGGTATAGGGTTGGCCTGCCCTCAGCATTTAGCTTCCAGCTGATAGGCTGTGTGTGTGTGTGTGTGTGTGTGTGTGTGTGTGTGTGTGTGTGTGTGTGTGTGTGTGTGTGTGTGTGTGTGTGTGTGTGTGTGTGTGTGTGTGTGTGTATTAAACCAGAAAATCATAACTCCAACCTGACCTCTCTCTCTGTCTCTCTAGCTCACGCTCACGCACACACACACACGCACACACACACACACACACACACACACACACACACACACACACACACACACACACACACACACACACACACACACACATTTTATTTAACCTTTATTTAACCAGTAAAAACACATCTCTTTTGCATTACACATGACATACGTCCTATTGAGACATCTCCGCCTCACTCGTTTCACCCCGATCAATCACTGGATTGACATAACGACACTGTGCTAAAGGTCATGAAGTGAATTTACTGGCCTGTGAGGACTGTCTGCCCCCATGAAAAGACACACAAAGACAGCTTACTGTCGGAACACAGAGATGCACAAAGACAGCTTACTGCCGGAACACAGAGATGCACAAAGACAGCTTACTGCCGGGACACACAGGACAAACAGTGTGTGTTCATACATATCGCTGTTGTCGTCAGGCAGAAACCTCTTTTTTTTGTGCCTTTATTTTATATATTTTTATGGAGGGACAGACAGTAGGCTGACAGGAAATGGGGAGAGAGATGCAGTAAAGGCCGTTGGGATTGGGAGTCGAACCCATGGCACACTGCCAGACTGGATTACCAGCCAAGGTGCCTGGACCATTGAGCCATGGCCCAGGCCAGGCAGAAACCTCTTATGTCCATCTTTTTATGTTTTTCTTTCGTAAATTAATATGCTACTTCACCATTACCACTGTGTCACACAAAAGTAGCTAAATGTGTCGATCTCAGTAGGTATGCTATTTGTTTTTATTTGAATTCTAAAACGTTAGGTTTTACTGAGGTTAAGGTTAGGAATAAGGTTAGGTTTAGGCATAGTTTACTGAGGTTACGTTTAGGAATGCCAGGCAGAGCGGTCCCGCCGGCTGTAGTGTACGCCCGAGGCAACTGTGTTGCGCTGTGGAATTCAACTGAGCTCAGACACATGCTCTGCCTGAATGCATAAGTGCACTGGCATTGTATGTACTTTAGTCAGTTACATTCACAATGCTGCAGTATAAACCTTTCTATAGTTGGTCAATATTATTAGCTACCTACTGTAGTACGAACTAACACAGTCTTGTAGACCAGATGTCGGCAAACCTTTTTGAAATGAAGTGCCATATTTTGATTTTCCATATCAAATATAATATGACACCACACCAAAATAAAATATTTCCAAGATATTTTCATTGTCCATGGTGCAGACTTGTGTGCCCACTGCCTATACGTGACAAAATGACCTATTGTGTCAGTGGGTGCTTCAGCCACCAAGCACTCCCAGGGGTCGACGCCACTGACAGTACCTGTACAAAAGGCCCAGATTGAAATGGACAATTAAGTCACATCCAGTGCAAGTGTGATTATTAGCACAGGGTCACCGTGCACTTGATGAGAGCTTTCATTCACTTCAGAACAAGCACAGGAGAGGAGAACATGCCAGCAACAGAGCTGAACATTTCTATCTTATTTAGTCTGTTTTACTGTGTTACCAGTCGACTACCTGTCAAATGTTTATGTTGTGTGCGTCACTGACCCAAAGTAAGTTACCAACATTACTGTTATTTGGTTCTGATTCATGTAAATGACAAGACTATTTCCCCATGTCAATGTGGCAAACCATGTGTTAATATGACAATATAGTTCCCTTATGTTATATTTGATGATGGTGATACTTTCCTGTCATGAAGCTGATATACTTAAGTGATTCTTCGAATACTTAACTGCTTTGTACATGGTGTATATTGTAGTGTTGCTTACTTGCTTTGTGGAGTAAGTACTGTTTGTAGTTATGGAGGAGTTTGCTATTGTAAAGGAAAGGAAAGGTACTATGTTTACCCAGGGTAACTGGACTAAGCTCAAGAACTTGTTTACAGCCAGGCCCTGCTCATAGAACATTTCATGGTAGGGGTTCAATGCCTTGTCCAAGGGCACTTCAGTGGTGGTAATTTTAACGTGCCGGTCCGGGGATACGAACTAGCGACCTTCCGATATCAAGACCGCTCCGCAAACCGTTCGGCCACCGCTGCCACACTAAGCAATGCATACTATATATTGTGATCTCCTTTGTCTCCCTCCCTCCTTTAGAACCACATACATACCACAGACAAAGATTATTGTGTCTTGCCAATCTACCTGCTCCTTAATTGTGCTGTGCTACATTCAACAAAGACTGTGCCTACGAGCAACACTCCATCCTTGTCTCCTTGTGTGAATTCTTACCAATTCCCTGTGGCGAAAACTACTGCCCTACCCTACCTAGTTAGAGTGTCTGCCCTGACACTGGGATGTTGGGGCTCGATCCCCGGCTGGGTCATAACAAAGAGTGTAAAAATGGGACCCATTTTTTCCATTTCCATTTTTGCTAAGCAGCAAGCTATATATGCCTAGATGATTTTGATTTATATTAGGACAAATTCGCGCGACTGTAAAAACGAAACGGAAGTGGGGAGGAGGCTCCACTTCCACTTCACTCCGCTTTATATTTTACTCATGATAGAACTTCCGTTGCTCCAGACTGTTTGATGGAAGCATTTGGAAATTGCGAGAGGCAACAGTCTGGCAACGCGTAATCTGAGTTCCCAGAAGTTTTATTTTTCGCCACTAGGCGGGCGAGAAAAAAGGAACTTCTGGGAAAAAGGAACGTATCCCTGTGAGGGAAGTACGTTGCGCTCAGAATCTGAGCGGACACTCCCCTTTCCGGTCTGAAGCACTGTGCATACCATGAAAATAGTCCGAAGGGAATCCAATTCCAAATTGAATTGTAGTAGGCCATCACTGCTCAAGGAGCAATTGTTTCCCTTCCGTCTTATTTAGATACTCCATGTGGAACCCGCCCCTGTCTTTTGATTCGCATTTCATTTGAAACGCAACGCACTGGGCCACGCCCCTGCTGCACAGGATCTGAGGCCAATTTTCCTAGACTAGGCAACGCGAGACTAGGTGAGCAATATCTCACCTCCAGCAATCTCCCAGACTCCTTCCCACCCCCCAGTCAGAGTTCAGAGTTTGAATGAATGTACAATAATGTCCAGGATGTAATTTGCATACAGATAAGGGGGTCATAATTTAGACAGAATCCTCTGTCTCACAATGTGTGCCAGTGATCACCCTCCCCTGGCACTCATGTCTAAGGTTACCTACCGTTGTTCCAGAGAAAAGAAAAGCCCTTACTCCAGGCACACTCGCATCATGCCAAGGATATAGACATAATGGGATTTTCTTTTCTCTAGACTCTAGTACTCTACGGAATTGACTTTGGAGAGCACCTTGCTCTCAAAGGACTGCATGGAGGTTACTCTTTTAACCTGTGAGCATCCAGTGTGTTTTGTTCTTGGTCACAGCATTCTCCTGGTGGACAATGGGAGCTGTCCACTTGAGTAGTTAGTCGGCTGCGGGTTAAGTGCCTTGCTCACTGGCACACTGCCAGTAGTTATAGGGGGGGGAAGGGAGCGTTTCTCATTCACTCTCCCCAAACCAATCATTGTCTCAGCTGTTCATAGTGGGTCTCAGCTGCTGTACTGTAGAGCAATATGACCATGGCAGGAGGTCCCTGGGGGACCATTCTGCTAATCTGCTGCTAGAACCCTCCAACGACCCCACTGACCCTCGGCATGACCCCTCTTAACACGAAGATATGTTTACTATGGTTTGTTTGTTTTTATGTACAGTAAGCATTACGTTTTGTAATCGACGTGATAACTGGTTCAGAGCCCAGAAAGCACACCTCAGTGCATGGTGTTGTTTTGCTTCATACACATAATTAAGCCATCATTCAGGACGGGAAAGGACCCCTTTTGATGTTTTGAGCATTATGTAATACTTTAGCTATTGAAAAATAGCAGATGTGCTATTTTTGAAAGTTTTTGAAAATGTGGCACAAATCCTTGAATATACATTTCAGAGGTAACGTTTTTATACTGAAGTCTTTGCTTCTGGGGAGGTTCCTAGAACTACATATTTTCAGATGTGGGTCGGCGACTCGGCGGCCAATTCCATATCATTTTTGGGGTCCTTGACATGAAATAGTTTGAAAACCACTGATACAGAAACATTGTTTTTTCAGAAAACTGTCATGAATTTGGAAGACATTTTGTAGAATCTGGTCTCAGGTCTAAATAGGTGCATATGACCGAACACAGCGAATGCTGTATTGTTGAGTTTGTTGACCAGACAGAGACCCCTAGGGGGGACTCTGTCTGGTCAATGAAGTATGATCTGAGTGGTTAATCAGTCCGAAACAATTTATAACACGAACAGCTGCTCTCCCTGCTATAGAATAGTCATAAATGTCTTTGTTTTTTTGTTTATTTTGTCTTGAGTATAATGTGCAGCCTGAGCCCTGTCCCAGAACTCATTGAACTGAAGGTGAGACAGAAAATAATAAATAGCCCTTTTGTGGGTGGAGAGAGGCAGAAATCTCAAGGACTGGTTGACAATGTGGGAGGGTGTCTGACTCTGCAGGGCAGTGGATCAATTAGGATTCAGAGAGATAAACCGTACGAAAAACAAAGCCCAAATATACACTTCTACACCAACATGGTGAGAAACAACAAAGTGGTCGGATGGAGAGATAATAATGTTGAGCTTTATGCCCCGTCCACACATAGGCATTTTTTTAAATAAACGTTAGCTTTTTATAAACGTAGTTTTTTACATGTGTTTGGGGGAGGGGGTCGCCCACATGCAAACGTGGCCCAAAAAAGTTAATCTTTAAAAAAAACTCGATCACAAAAAAAAGAAACGTCTTGAATATTGTCACCTGTGCTGTGATGGTACTGTTAAATGTGTGTCTTTATTTCTTCATTTTATTGTGATGTTGAAAATGCAGCTGCTCTGATGCAGGACATATTTCAGTCTTGATCTGACAATGAAATCATCATCATCATCACTAAAGTGAAGAAAGAAAAAGCATTTCGACATCATTTCCTGGATGTCTTTTTTTTTACAGACCCTGAATCCTGATCGTTTAAAAAGTATGATCCAGACTTTGTAGGATGAATGTAAAAACAGTGGTGAGTATAATCCCTGTGAAACGATTGCATTGCAGATACAAGGGCTGTGGTTACATGAGGGCTTTTTCATTCAGAATGAAAACTTCAGAATTAATTAATTCAGAAGTAAGTTTTTTGCTGCATGTTTACATGGGAAATGGTCATTCCGAATGAGTGTTTACATGGACAATACTTTTAAATCCCATTATTTCATTCCACATCAGGTTTGGGGCTAGGAAGGCTTCTGATTGGATAGGGGGCGGGGTGGATATGTTTACGTCCAGTGGTGGAAAGTAAATAAGTACATTTACTTTAGTACTCTACTAAAGTAAAAAAAATTGAGGTATTTCTACTTTACTTGAGTATTTCCAATTTCCAATACTTTTACTTCTACTCCACTACATTTCAGGTAAAACAAAATAATAATAATAATAATAATAAAACACTTTTATGCCATATTACTTTATATTTTATGTATCCTGTAGCCTATGAGAGGTTGCTCTCAGAGATGTGAAATTAAACATGTCTAGTTTCTTATAATTAATCGCAAAACAGTAGCATAATATAGCCATACCAATTACATGGAAACAAGCATGCACAGAAAGACCAGAATGAACTTAAATCCAAATGAGTGTTTACATGAGTCCACAATTGTTTCAATAGGATTTAAAAATTTAATAAACCGGTCAATTACATCAGATCTAAGTTTAAATCAGATTGGCCATTTTCATTCCGATTTAAGTTTTTGTAGGTGTTTACATGACAACTTTTAATAGGATTTAACTTTTATTCTGAATGAAAAGGGGATTTAACTGTCCATGTAAACGTAGCCCTTGCAAAGACAATAATAGGATTGAATAGAGAAAAAGCACCTACGTACCTGGGGGCAGATACTGGCAGTAACCTGTGGAGTTGACTAGAACATTGGTGTGAAATGTAGCGTCAAATCTCTCATCAGCACTGTGGAGACAGACAGACAGACAGATAAAGAGATTAGCTGTTAGAGCAGTAAGTGTTGAAGCAGCACTGCTGTTTATCTGTTTATCGCACGTATTCAGTATATACACTGTACACGCACGCAGTGTATGCTGACAAGCATGCACAAACATAAAACGTGAATGAGGGTGTTATGAGTGAGCAGTCGCTCAGTGTAGATTCAGCAACCTCACACACAGGCGTACACACACACACACACACACACACACACACACACACACACACACAGGCACACGTGAACGAGCAAGCACGCATGCACGCTTGCACACACACACACACACACACACACACACACAGTAAATTGTCCTGTTTCCTCAAAGTAGATGTTATGACTTGCATTACACACACACACACGCGCACACCACACGGGGGCGCGTGCAGAATCCCAAGGACTAACAGTGTGTCCTGCCGCTGCCAGATAATGTATCATGCTGCTCCTGATGCAACCGCTCCATAAATCTAAGTGGTTGTGGATGTGCTCCTTCCTGTAGCACCCGCTTAGAGACTACAGCACCACTCAGCAACTCTCTGCCCTGTGGATGTGCTCCTGAATGTAGCACCCAGTTAGAGACTACAGCACCGCTCAGCAACTCTCTGCCCTGTGGATGTGCTCCTAAATGTAGCACCCAGTTAGAGACTGCAGCACCGCTCAGCAACTCTCTGCCCTGTGGATGTGCTCCTTCCTGTAGCACCCTGTTAGAGACTGCAGCACCACTCAGTCCATCTCAGCACCACACTGAGACAGACTGAATCCGTTTCATTGGAACCGTTTCCTGGTCCCCGATGGCCATGATTCACCCGAGATTCAACAGCGCACCCGGGTACACTTGCATAACACACTTTAATCCTCCAGACGGCGGTGTGCTTGATGGCTGGCGCGCACGGACACTGACCATCAACTCTGCGACATTGTATCCAATAAATCCAGACACACTGCATTGCAATGCCTCTTTGTCGTTATACTACTTCAATGTCAGCCGGCCTGCTATTCACTGTGTCAGTCAGTTCTGTGCTCCAGTGTCGTGTTTGATATTAGTTTGCTATGGATTCTACTTTGGAAAGTATGCCAAGCAAAGCCCAAGAGCCACGTGTAGTCCGCAGAATAAGATCAGCACGTACTGCGGTGCTGCGTGTATACGCAGTTTCAACATGAGACGGGCGGCGTTGAGAAATGCGTTGGTGTTACGCGTCGTGCAGCGTCTCTGTGTGGGTTTTTTTGTTGACACTTGGCTCGTCGACTAGAGATCATGTCACGTTCTAAAAAAAACAGTCCACTTCCTTCTTTAGGTACGCATGCATTCACATTGGAACGATCCGTATCTGAATACACTTCAACGGTCCAGAGACCCGCCCCCCATGCGGTCACGGAGACGGTTGGGTGATCCGCTCCCGGGAACGGTACGCATCATTCACACTACCATAACATCTGCCAAGTGGTCCCAAGTGCGCAACCGGGACCATAGTGTGAATCACCCCTAAGAGACACCCAGATCAACCTCCCATGTCTGTCTGAGAGCAGAGGAGTTTGTTTTTGAGTGGTGCAACTCCAAGGAACAGCAATGTCCGTGTTGTTCACCTATATGTGTCCGCCTATGTGACGTTAATGAGCACCAGTATGACTATGAGTACCAGTAGGGGCGCTGTTGTGCCAGAAACAGAGAGAGAGACAGTGCTGCACTGTTGCCTGCTAATGAGAGAGAGAGAGAGGGGGGGGGGGGGAGAGTGGAGTTGCACCACTCAGTTCACACGGGTGTGATTTAAGTGGAATAAGGAATAAGTACTGCATTTTAAAAGCCACCTAAATTGTGAGTGGAAGTGGAACATGTTTCTTTCATTGTCTGTCAGCATGTCACACTATGTGCGTAAATCTCCAAATCCCGACTCTCGACTTTTCTCTCAATATAATAAAAAAATTATAGACACTTTAGACTTTACCATTGCTCTGGCGACTTGGCAAGTCCTGCACAGCAGGAATAGCAGAGTCAGACCTACTGTATATAGAAGTGTCCACAACCACTTGTGAGCTTGTAGAGTGGCTATATTTTCGAGGTGTATAATAAATGTCACGTTATAATGTAGGCTAATAAAAGTTCACACGCGCACTTGTCGGCATGCAGGCACAGTGACAAATGCAGTCAAGGGTGCGCCCTTTATCATTATTAAATTCAAGAACCGCTGTCTGTCTGTCAGTCAGTCAGTCAGTCAGTCAGTCAGTCTGTCCCTTCCCTAGCATAGAGCAAGACAGCTGCTCGCCTAGAGCGCCTCCTCACAACGCCACAACGCACGGAACCTAGCACCGTGCAGCCCTGTCCTCCAACCTCAATCTGCCCTGCATTACACACACCAAACATTCTAACAATCATCTTAATTACATTAATTTGCGTCAAAAACAACTCATCTCCCCGCAAATCACGTGTCACCAGTGAAATGCATGTTGGGACGGACACTGATTAATACTGGGACACAGTTTTCCACGCAACATTCCCCTTCAATTCTCCAACACACCTCCCCTTTTCCACACCGCCCCCAGGCAGGCATCAGACCTATACATCAAACCCACACGGGGAAATTGGGAAAACAACTCGGACCCATAGTAGCCTACAGCTACTCTTGCGTCCGTCGGCATCACGGCCAACGCGGGGGTTGCATCGCTCGCACATTACCCACACTGAACATCATTTGCTGTTCATATATTCAGAACAAGGGAGGACTAGTTACCTAAACAGGAGAGAGCCATATATGGCGACCCACTGTATAGCCTATTTCCTTCTCACCATTCACACCTCTCTCTCTCTCTCTCTCCTCCATGACCATGAAATGGAGAGCAAAATACAGCACGAGAATATAGTTTCACATGGCTATGCACACACCACGCATAGACTTGTTGTTGCAGGTGTAGCCTACTGCAATGGCATTTGGCCTGGGTCCTTATTTGGTAGGTTAATATCCACAGTTTATCTGTAGCGGTCCGCAATTAACCTCAAGCTTCGCAATCGGCACCAATAAAAAATTAAATCACCAGTCCGCACTGGACTAGTAGGCTGATATATTTATTATTGGATGCAGCAGAGCAGAGCCTTTGCTCGCTGCATATGATGAGTTTTAAAGTTGTTAACAGTGATATATAAACATGAACAATTGGATAGATATCCGAGTTTCCGCATGCAGGCACAATTAAGCTGCATTTCTCACCTAATTATAGTAAAAATGATATGCGCTAATAAGCAGTCACATCATCTTTTCTTAAAAGCTCAGTTTCTTCACTGGCTGTCACAAGAGACTCTTTAAGTCCAGCTTAGCATGCACAGGGCAGGAATTGTTTGGCATGGACGGACGGTACTGGGAATCACACAAACAAGTCATGTTTGGTGTGATCCCCATGGACATGGACAATGGGAAAACTTGTCATGTAACTTCTAGAGAACACAAGAACGGACCTTGAGAGAAACAACTGGTTCAATCTCAATGATTTAGCGCCTAGCTGGAAGGGGGGAAAAAGGTATTTGTTTGGATGTTTTCTCTGTATTGTTGTTCACTTCACTAGATGTTATTTGATTGTTATATTGAGTTTTATGGTCTCGATCTATTGTTTAATGTGTATTGTTATGGTGGGCTGGTGGTTTATGAGTCAGGTTCAGGATGCATTTATTGTATTAATAATTATAAATGTAATGGGAAATTAGTTTTATGAAATGTACTGATCTGTATTGTGACTTGTGAGGTTGTTGATGCAATGTAAGGCCCTCCTGGTTGTCCCTCGTACAAACCTAGTTACCCGGGGTGACCAGGCTTTTGCCGCTCGGGCACCCAGACTGTGGAACGCACTGCCAGTGCACATTAGGGTAGCACCATCCGTCCCCTATTAAAGTCTCGTCTGAAAACCCACCTTTATACAGAGTGTTTTTTAACTACTTAATTAGCCAATTGTACATACATGCTTGCTATTGTTTTGTGTGCCATTATGATTTTGTTACCGTGTTTTTTTTTGTTTTTAATCTTGTTCTGTGCAGCACTTTGGAACTATGTTTTGAAAAGCGCTATACAAATAAAGATCATATCATATCATATCATATTGGTTGTTTATATGTATTATATGTTTTGCTTTCAGTTTTCAAGTTGATTTACTACAATAAAATGGGAAAATTCATCAGTCGAGCTCCAACTCCTTATTGCCAGCTGGGTCCTCTACAGTGAAAACTTTACCCAAATGGCCTCATCATCTCTACACATCTTCACCTGCTGTCTGCTCTACACCTGAAATAAAATGGACTCCACTCACTCTCTGAGGATCACCCAAGCTCAACATCATCAATCCGGTTGACTAGATCTGGTAAACGGTAGCACGAACGACTACAAAACGGAACATACACACAAGGTCAGGACAACAAAAATAGACTATATGGAAAAGGAACTGAACAAAACGATGGAGATTTTGCATAATTTAAAAAAAAAATAATGTTTTAATAATTGATTGAACATGCACGCCATAATATGCTTTGATTTGGGTGTGTTTGTGTTGATTATTGTGTAATTTGTTTAAACTTGAAACATTATTGTACTATAAAAAGATCTATTTTCCCTTCATCTTTCTCCATTTTAGTGTAATAGTATTAGTTTACTATAATTAGAGTAATACACGATAATCAACACACTTAATTTAGAACACACCCAAATCAAATCATAGTACAACATACGTGTTATTCAATCAAAGCAAACGGCATAAACAATATTAGTTTGCCTCTTCTACAAAAATAAAACGTACAAGTTAGTTACAAGGCTGCATTCTGTCGCGCGTGCCAAGCTGTCATTCTCTTGTAGCCTATTATTTATTTCTCAATCTCACCACGGAGTAACCTCGCGTCTCGGAGGACAGTCAAGACGGCCAGTGTCAGTAGACCAATCACAGGCAGGCAGGGCGTTACCATGCCTCAGCCATGCCTATGCTCGGACACAAACGGAATTCACGCCCGCACCCACAGCTGTAGTTGTATGATAAAGGGGAGGGGTTAGGGGAGGGGCTGATAATGTGATGTCACTATATTACTGTTTATTTCATTGGCCCATTTGACTGTCAAGGGTTCAGCCTCCAGGAAGAACCCCTAAATACAAAGTTAATACACCATCGCACATAAAAACGACTCCAGGGTGTCTAATGAAGAACTGTCACCTCATAGACACATGGAAAAACTGGAAAATTGTGGCTCTCCATCTTTAATGATTACTTAATAGACTGACTTTGGCTGAAACTTTATATAATAGCATGTTGTCTAATGAATGAGAGTACTTTCTCTCAGCGTTGGTTTCTCGCCCACACTCATTAAATCCACAAAGGTCAATACCAGTGACAGGCTTTGTGATCCCACGCTCGCAAGTGTGTGTGCGCATGTGCTTGAGCGGCATGCGCGCACGCACGCACACACACACGCACACACACACACACACACACACACACACACACACACACACACACACACACACACACGCACACACACTCCTAAAAACGGCAATGTTAATGAGCTTATGCTTGCCACAACAATTACTCACAACAGTTACTCAGCAGCAAGCAGAAGTATACGTACAGATGACACTGCAAACATTTCCCTGAACTACTGCTGCACTTTGACTCCACACTTGGGAGGATTTATTTTTCTTTCATTCTTTTTTTTTTGGGGGGGGGGGGGGGGGGGGGTCTTATACTGTAACTGGGTTTTTATATTCCTGTTCTCTTTTGCTGTCAAGGAATGAGTACATTCAACGTGAATTGAGTACGTGAGGTTGTTAGTAAAGTATTCAATCAATCAATCAATCACTGTTTATAGTACGAATACAGGAGGGGAAAAAAAGTAAATGCACGAGCAGGGATTTGCCATTACAATCATTTCCAGTAGGTGTACGCTTACAACCAACTAACATATCGGAACAGATCCTACGATAAGACGAGCTATTAAGTGATCACGTATTATCTGTGACAGTGAAAACAAGGCAGTTTTTGGTAGTAGGGGCTGATATCACAATGTAATGAGCTGCATTAGATTGTTTACTGAGTCGCAACAGAAGAGCTGAAAATAAACCCAGGAGCTGAAAGCTACTGTGACATCCACACGCTGTCAGCAGACTACACAACACCTTGCTTGAGTTCCTTCATATCCATATTCACGCATGTTTCACACTTGGGAGCTGCCCAGTAGGCCAGTGCAACTACAGTATACTGTTGGTCACTATGAGCTGCCCAGTACAAACCACAGTCTTCTACTGTTGGTCACTATGAGCTGCCCAGTACAACCACAGTCTTCTACTGTTGGTCACTATGAGCTGCCCAGTACAACCACAGTCTTCTACTGTTGGTCACTATGAGCTGCCCAGTACAACCACAGTCTTCTACTGTTGGTCACTATGAGCTGCCCAGTACAACCACAGTATACTGTTGGTCACTTTGAGCTGCCCAGTACAACCACAGTCTTCTACTGTTGGTCACTATGAGCTGCCCAGTACAACCACAGTCTTCTACTGTTGGTCACTTTGAGCTGCCCAGTACAACCACAGTCTTCTACTGTTGGTCACTATGAGCTGCCCAGTACAACCACAGTCTTCTACTGTTGGTCACTATGAGCTGCCCAGTGCAACCACAGTCTTCTACTAATTGGTCACATGGGAGCTGTTCAGTACAATCGCAATCTTCTACCTGTAGAATATACAGTAAGTATATATAAACTGCTTGGCTGAAACTATAGCTGTGATATGAATACACAATATGTTATTAGTGTGGTTGCCCTAAGGGTTGTCTGACTATAGTAATTGCCAACTTTATTATTTATTCATTCAGTATAACATGTATCAGACGTCATGTGGGTCAATACATCATCATCATACAGTACTTAGCAAGCTGCTCGAGGGAAATTCCCATAATTCTCTAGTTAATACTCTGTTATATAGATAATATAAAACTGGAATTATGTACTAACTAGAGACAATGTTGAATTATTACGAAATGGAGTGGAGACTAATTATGTTATTAATACAAACTGAAACTGGAGTATGTACTGGAGAATATGTTTTCAATATGAACTGGTGTATACAGTACTGTAGATTCTGTAATGATGTTCTTGCCTTGTGCATTGTGTATTTATTGTCTTGTCTTTTATATTCAGTACAGAGAAGCCAATGGCAGATTTCCTCATGTTTTGGCCATAAAGCTTTATTGTATTCTGCTGTTACCCCAAGCATCGTTACACAGTCCTGTGCCCTCTATTACTTTCAGCTTTAGCTGTAGTGTTCATGATTTATATAGCTCATAAATTATTCTGTGCATTCCTGTTCCTGTTCGCTACAACAGGTTCATGGTCCGTTGGTCTGTACAGTACAGTACAGTACAGTACAGCATGTTGCCACACAGCTTCACTAACGACACACCTCCTCTACAGCCGGGATGGAACCGTTGTGGCATAAAGATGTACAGTGCATATACTGTACTGTTCATGTATAATAAACTGAGCTTGTAGATCTGCTATTTTTCAATAGCTAAATTATAACAATGTTTAAAACACCAAAAGGGGTTCCCGCCCAAAATGGGTTAATGTCTATTGGCAGCACAATTGAACAGGTAAAGCTGCCTTTAATGGACTACACCAGGGGTGCCCAAAAGGTAGATCGTGATCTACCAGTAGAGCACAAAGGCAGGTGCAGGTAGACCACATGACATGCCCCGGCCTAAAATATAATTTAAATTATTTAAAAAAACTATTTTTGGCATCTGCCACTTGAATTAAGGTGACTTCGCTTGATTAAAGTGTTTCCTGGCCGTGCACCCAGTAAAATGTTCCAAGAGACTGAGATAGCTGGAGTTGTGCGTGCTTCTTCCTTTCGAAAATGTTCACTTGATTAATAGACATAAAAAAGGGAAGCTCAAAACCCAAAATGCAATATTTTGTTTTCAAGTTTGTGCGAAAGAGTGTTTCGCACAAACATCAGTATTACAAAGTTAATTATACAAGTTATACACCCTACCAATTCCATTTCCGCCCTCTATTTCCCATTCCAAGAGTGTTTGCCAAATTTTTGGTGGGTAGATCTGGTTGAGCTGGTCATTTTGAAAGTAGCTCTCAAGTCGAAAAAAGTGGGGGCACCCCTGGACTACACTGACTAAAGTAGTTCTAATAAAATGACACAACCCACCAAAAGAAAACAGACTTTTTTTATTGCAGTCTTTTATATTGATATATACCCCCCCTACTACTTTGCATAACAACAGCTTTTACTGTTACCTGAGCGCATGTAGCCTATACGGTAAGCATGCACACTTACAGCAGTAGGCTATGGCTCCAGTAGGCTACTGCTACTGTGTGGTGTTCTGCACACAAGAAGAATGGAATGCTGCATCAAAGAACAGATTAATTCGTCCAAACTTCCAAAGCAAACTTTTTAGTTTCGCTAGTGGGCAGTGAAGATGTTTGTCTGACTATTTTAAGTCTACTTTTGTGTTTAGATGACTTCCGCACACCCGGTAGGTAATTTGGAGCAGGTGCGATGATGACGAGGCATATACAATGTGGAAAGGAGAGACACCCGCACACCGCCACTTGCTTGGTTCAGAGCATTTATTTAAGAAGCAACGTTTCGGTCTTGCGACCTTCCTCAGGCTTCAATTCAAAGTGTTTGTGTGTCTAAAACTCTCATTATTCTCACTCTCACTATTTAACAATAGGCTTAGGATATGCAGCTGTTCTGTGTGCATGCCACGATGCGCACATGCACGCACGTGCACGTGCGTGAAAGAAATCACCATGACACCAATGACCAGGAGGCATGCCCAATCTGCCTCCATGGAGGCAAGCCTCCATCGTTCTGACTGTGTGCTGCGTGTGACGATGGTTATGTGTGCGTGCAAAATGCAAATGCTCATATGGCCCTTTCCTCAATTGTTTTAAAGTCCATCAAGTTAATGAATATGAATGAGACCACACGATCTCCATGCCCACAACATCATGTGCTCTCTCTCTGCCTGACCCGTTCCATTTTCATGCCACAGCGGCTTTCATTACACCTGATTTATACTTGGTTGCATGCCACACCACGCAGCAAACTTAGGCGATCAACATGCTCCCAATGCATCGTGCTGAGACTCGTGGTGAGCTTGTAGATCAGCTGTTTTCGTAAATCAGGCAAGCTGCAAACTCTAACTCTACTCTACTGTAACTAGTTACTGTTGGCAGGGGGTAATAAGTAAAGTAATATTACTTTAGAAAAGAATATCGAGTAATATATTACCTTCGTTTTAGTAATAAGCCCAACACTGACAGCATGTGAGGTCTGCTTTCTCGGTACGGTTTCATTTAAGTACTGAGAAGCTTTCTTAGTTATCAAATTGTCACTGGGCCAGGCTCACTAAAACAGATTGTGGTCCTTTTAGAAACCAGAGTGACTCTCAACGATTACTTTTTCAAGGACACAGGCCAGTCCACTCCACATAGTAATTATATTTGTTTTGTCTTTCTGCTGACAGGGTAGGAGAAAGCAACAGAAGGGAAGCTAAAGGGTGCAGACAGATTAGGGGAGCATGTTTAGAAAGCTGAGAGGGAGACAGTGTAGAAGAGACAGACAGGAGAGCTGAGCGTCATGAGACGT